>NW_027490356.1:241767-492653 GCF_050948175.1 Xylocopa sonorina
TTATAATCTTACCATGAAACATAGAAATGAGATGCGATATCGCGTTTTAAGAAGCATTGGAACTCCATTGCTGCGATACCTAGACATCTGCAGACGCTATTTCCTAGCAAGGTAGTGTCGCATTTACATTCATTTGAAGTGTAGACGAGGAATACATGACACTTCGCAAATCATATTATATCTTACCATGAAACATAGAAATGAGATGCGATATCGCGTTTTAAGAGAATCATAAGAACTCTATTGCTACGATACGTAGACATCTGCAAACGCTATTTCCTTGCAAGGAAGTGTCGCATTTACATTCATTTGAATCGTAGACGAGGAATGCATAACACTTCGCAAATCATATTATATCTTACCATGAAACATAGAAATGAGATGCGATATCGCGTTTTAAGAAGCATTAGAACACTATTGCTACGATAGATAGACATTCGCAAACGCTATTTCCTTGCAAGTAAGTGTCGCATTTACATTCATTTGAAGTGTAGACGAGGAATACATAACACTTCGCAAATCATATTATACCTTACCATGAACATAGAAATGAGATGCGATATCGCGTTTTAAGAATCATAAGAACTCTATTGCTACGGTACGTAGACATCTGCAAACGCTATTTCCTTGCAAGGAAGTGTCTCATTTACATTCGTTTGAAGTGTAGACGAGGAATACATAACACTTCGCAAATCATATTATATCTTACCATGAAATATAGAAATGAGATGCGATATCGCGTTTTAAGAAGCATTAGAACTCTATTGCTACGATACGTAGACATCTGCAAACGCTATTTCCTAGCAAGGTAGTGTCGCATTTACATTCATTTGAAGTGTAGACGTGGAATACATGACACTTCGCAAATCATATTATATCGTACCATGAAACATAGAAATGAGATGCGATATCGCGTTTTAAAAATCATAAGAACTCTATTGCTACGATACGTAGACATCTGCAAACGCTATTTCCTAGCAAGGTAGTGTCGCATTTACATTCATTTGAAGTGTAGACGAGGAATACATGACACTTCGCAAATCATATTATATCTTACCATGGAACATAGAAATGAGATGCGATATCGCGTTTTAAGAATCATAAGAACTCTATTGCTACGATACCTGGACATCTGCAGACGCTATTTCCTATCGGGGAAGTGTGGCATTTACATTCATTTGAAGTGTAGACGAGAAATACATGACACTTCGCAAATCATATTATATCTTACCATGAAACATAGAAATGAGATGCGATATCGCGTTTTAAGAAGCATTGGAACTCTATTGCTACGATACGTAGACATCTGCAAACGCTATTTCCTTGCAAGGAAGTGTCGCATTTACATTCATTTGAATCGTAGACGAAGAATGCATGACACTTCGCAAATCATATTATATCTTACCATGAAACATAGAAATGAGATGCGAAATCGCGTTTTAAGAAGCATTAGAAATCGATTGCTACGATACATAGACATCTGCAAACGCTATTTCCTTGCAAGGAAGTGTCGCATTTACATTCATTTGAAGTGTAGACGAGGAATACATGACACTTCGCAAATCAAGTTATATCTTACCATGAAATATAGAAATGAGATGCGATATCGCGTTTTAAGAAGCATTAGAACTCTATTGCTACGATAGGTAGACGTTTGCAAACGCTATTTCCTTGCAAGGAAGTGTCGCATTTACATTCATTTGAAGTGTAGACGAGGAATACATAACACTTCGGAAATCATTTTATATCTGACCATGAAACATAGAAGTGAGATGCGATATCGCGTTTTAAGAATCATAAGAACTCTATTGCTACGATACCTGGACATCTGCAGACGCTATTTCCTATCAGGGAAGTGTGGCATTTACATTTATTGAAGTGTAGACGAGGAATACATGACACTTCGCAAATCATATTATATCTTACCATGAAATATAGAAATGAGATGCGATATCGCGTTTTAAGAAGCATTAGAACTCTATTGCTGCGGTAGGTAGACGTTTGCAAACGCTATTTCCTTGCAAGGAAGTGTCGCATTTACATTCATTTGAAGTGTAGACGTGGAATACATGACACTTCGCAAATCATATTATATCGTACCATGAAACATAGAAATGAGATGCGATATCGCGTTTTAAAAATCATAAGAACTCTATTGCTGCGGTAGGTAGACGTTTGCAAACGCTATTTCCTTGCAAGGAAGTGTCGCATTTACATTCATTTGAAGTGTAGACGTGGAATACATGACACTTCGCAAATCATATTATATCGTACCATGAAACATAGAAATGAGATGCGATATCGCGTTTTAAAAATCATAAGAACTCTATTGCTACGATACGTAGACATCTGCAAACGCTATTTCCTAGCAAGGTAGTGTCGCATTTACATTCATTTGAAGTGTAGACGAGGAATACATGACACTTCGCAAATCATATTATATCTTACCATGGAACATAGAAATGAGATGCGATATCGCGTTTTAAGAATCATAAGAACTCTATTGCTACGATACCTGGACATCTGCAGACGCCTATTTCCTATCAGGGAAGTGTGGCATTTACATTCATTTGAAGTGTAGACGAGAAATACATGACACTTCGCAAATCATATTATATCTTACCATGAAACATAGAAATGAGATGCGATATCGCGTTTTAAGAAGCATTAGAACTCTATTGCTACGATAGGTAGACGTTTGCAAACGCTATTTCCTTGCAAGGAAGTGTCGCATTTACATTCATTTGAAGTGTAGACGAGGAATACATAACACTTCGGAAATCATTTTATATCTTACCATGAAACATAGAAGTGAGATGCGATATCGCGTTTTAAGAATCATAAGAACTCTATTGCTACGATACCTGGACATCTGCAGACGCTATTTCCTATCAGGGAAGTGTGGCATTTACATTCATTTGAAGTGTAGACGAGAAATACATGACACTTCGCAAATCATATTATATCTTACCATGAAACATAGAAATGAGATGCGATATCGCGTTTTCAGAATCATAAGAACTCTATTGCTACGATACGTAGACATCTGCAAACGCTATTTCCTTGCAAGGAAGTGTCGCATTTACATTCATTTGAATCGTAGACGAGGAATGCATAACACTTCGCAAATCATATTATATCTTACCATGAAAACATAGAAATGGGATGCGAAATCGCGTTTTTAGAAGCATTAGAAATCTATTGTTACGATACATAGACATCTGCAAACGCTATTTCCTTGCAAGGAAGTGTCGCATTTACATTCATTTGAAGTGTAGACGAGGAATACATGACACTTCGCAAATCAAGTTATATCTTACCATGAAATATAGAAATGAGATGCGATATCGCGTTTTAAGAAGCATTAGAACTCTATTGCTACGATGGGTAGACGTTTGCAAACGCTATTTCCTTGCAAGGAAGTATCGCATTTACATTCATTTGAAGTGTAGACGAGGAATACATAACACTTCGGAAATCATTTTATATCTTACCATGAAACATAGAAGTGAGATGCGATATCGCGTTTTAAGAATCATAAGAACTCAATTGCTACGATACCTGGACATCTGCAGACGCTATTTCCTATCAGGGAAGTGTGGCATTTACATTCATTTGAAGTGTAGACGAGAAATACATGACACTTCGCAAATCATATTATATCTTACCATGACACATAGAAGTGAGATGCGATATCGCGTTTTAAGAAGCATTGGAAATCCATTGCTACGATACGTAGACAACTGCAAACGCTATTTCCTAGAGAGGAAGTGTCGCATTCACATTCATTTGAAGTGTAGACGAGGAATACATAACACTTCGCAAATCATATTATACCTTACCATGAAACATAGAAATGAGATGCGATAACGCGTTTTAAGAAGCATTGGAACTCTATTGCTGCGATACCTAGACATCTGCAGACGCTATTTCCTAGCAAGGTAGTGTCGCATTTACATTCATTTGATGTGTAGACGAGGAATACATGACACTTCGCAATCATATTATATCTTACCATGAAACATAGAAATGAGATGCGATATCGCGTTTTAAGAATCATAAGAACTCTATTGCTACGATACGTAGACATCTGCAAACGCTATTTCCTTCCAAGGAAGTGTCGCATTTACATTCATTTGAATCGTAGACGAGGAATGCATAACACTTCGCAAATCATATTATATCTTACCATGAAACATAGAAATGAGATGCGATATCGCGTTTTAAGAAGCATTAGAACACTATTGCTACGATAGATAGACATTCGCAAACGCTATTTCCTTGCAAGGAAGTGTCGCATTTACATTCATTTGAAGTGTAGACGAGGAATACATAACACTTCGCAAATCATATTATATCTTACCATGAAACATAGAAATGTGATGCGATATCGAGTTTTAATATTCATAAGAACTCTATTGCTACGATACGTAGACATCTACAAACGCTATTTCCTTGCAAGGAAGTGTCGCATTTACATTCATTTGAAGTGTAGACGAGGAATACATAACACTTCGCAAATCATATTATACCTTACCATGAAATATAGAAATGAGATGCGATATCGCGTTTTAAGAAGCATTAGAACTCTATTGCTACGATACGTAGACATCTGCAAACGCTATTTCCTTGCAAGGAAGTGTCGCATTTACATTCATTTGAAGTGTAGACGAGGAATACATAACACTTCGCAAATCATATTATACCTTACCATGAAATATAGAAATGAGATGCGATATCGCGTTTTAAGAAGCATTAGAACTCTTTTGCTACGATACGTAGACATCTGCAAACGCTATTTCCTGCAAGGAAGTGTCGCATTTACATTCATTTTGAAGTGTAGACGAGGAATACATAACACTTCGCAAATCATATTATACCTTACCATGAAATATAGAAATGAGATGCGATATCGCGTTTTAAGAAGCATTAGAACTCTATTGCTACGATACGTAGACATCTGCAAACGCTATTTCCTTGCAAGGAAGTGTCGCATTTACATTCATTTGAAGTGTAGACGAGGAATACATAACACTTCGCAAATCATATTATACCTTACCATGAAATATAGAAATGAGATGCGATATCGCGTTTTAAGAAGCATTAGAACTCTTTTGCTACGATACGTAGACATCTGCAAACGCTATTTCCTGCAAGGAAGTGTCGCATTTACATTCATTTGAAGTGTAGACGAGGAATACATAACACTTCGCAAATCATATTATACCTTACCATGAAACATAGAAATGTGATGCGATATCGCGTTTTAAGAAGCATTAGAACTCTATTGCTGCGGTAGGTAGACGTTTGCAAACGCTATTTCCTTGCAAGGAAGTGTCGCATTTACATTCATTTGAAGTGTAGACGAGGAATACATGACACTTCGCAAATCATATTATATCGTACCATGAAACATAGAAATGAGATGCGATATCGCGTTTTAAAAATCATAAGAACTCTATTGCTACGATACGTAGACATCTGCAAACGCTATTTCCTTGCAAGGAAGTGTCGCATTTACATTCATTTGAAGTGTAGACGAGAAATACATGACACTTCGCAAATCATATTATATCTTACCATGAAACATAGAAATGAGATGCGATATCGCGTTTTAAGAAGCATTGGAAATCTATTGCTACGATGACGTAGACAACTGCAAACGCTATTTCCTAGCGAGGAAGTGTCGCATTCACATTCATTTGAAGTGTAGACGAGGAATACATAACACTTCGCAAATCATATTATATCTTACCATGAAACATAGAAATGAGATGCGATATCGCGTTTTAAGAAGCATTAGAACTCTATTGCTGCGATACCTAGACATCTGCAGACGCTATTTCCTAGCAAGGTAGTGTCGCATTTACATTCATTTGAAGTGTAGACGAGGAATACATGACACTTCGCAAATCATATTATATCTTACCATGAAACATAGAAATGAGATGCGATATCGCGTTTTAAGCAATCATAAGAACTCCATTGCTACGATACGTAGACATCTGCAAACGCTATTTCCTTGCAAGGAAGTGTCGCATTTACATTCATTTGATTCGAAGACGAGGAATGCATGACACTTCGCAAATCATATTATATCTTACCATGAAACATAGAAATGAGATGCGAAATCGCGTTTTAAGAAGCATTAGAAATCTATTGCTACGATACATAGACATCTGCAAACGCTATTTCCTTGCAAGGAAGTGTCGCATTTACATGTATTTGAAGTGTAGACGAGGAATACATGACACTTCGCAAATCATATTATATCTTACCATGAAACATAGAAATGAGATGCGATATCGCGTTTAAAAATCATAAGAACTCTATTTCTACGATACGTAGACATCTGCAAACGCTATTTCCTTGCAAGGAAGTGTCGCATTTACATTCATTTGAAGTGTAGACGAGGAATACATAACACTTCGCAAATCATATTATACCTTACCATGAAACATAGAAATGTGATGCGATATCGCGTTTTAATATTCATAAGAACTCTATTGCTACGATACGTAGACATCTACAAACGCTATTTCCTTGCATGGAAGTGTCGCATTTACATTCATTTGAAGTGTAAACGAGGAATACATGACACTTCGCAAATCATATTATATCTTACCATGAAATATAGAAATGAGATGCGATATCGCGTTTTAAGAAGCACTAGAACTCTATTGCTACGGTAGGTAGACGTTTGCAAACGCTATTTCCTTGCAAGGAAGTGTCGCATTTACATTCATTTGAAGTGTAGACGAGGAATACATGACACTTCGCAAATCATATTATATCTTACCATGAAACATAGAAATGAGATTGCGATATCGCGTTCTAAGAAGCATTAGAACTCTATTGCTACGATACCTAGACATCTGCAGACGCTATTTCCTAGCAAGGAAGTGTCGCATTTACATTCATTTGAAGTGTAGACGAGGAATACATAACACTTCGCAAATCATATTATATCTTACCATGAAACATAGAAATGAAATGCGATATCGCGTTTTAAGAAGCATTAGAACTCTATTGCTACGATACGTAGACATCTGCAAACGCTATTTCCTTGCATGGAAGTGTCGCATTTACATTCATTTGAATCGTTGACGAGGAATGCATAACACTTCGCAATGAATATTATATCTTATCATGAAACATAGATATCAGATGCAATATCTCGTTTTAAGAAGCATTTGAACTCTATTGCTTCGATACGTAGACATCTGCAAACGCTTTTTCCTTGCAAGGAAGTGTCGCATTTACATTCATTTGAAGTGTAGACGAGGAATACATGACACTTCGCAAATCATATTATATCTTAACATGAAACATAGAAATGAGATGCGATATCGCGTTTTAAGAAGCATTAGAACTCCATTGCTACGATAGGTAGACGTTTGCAAACGCTATTTCCTTGCAAGGAAGTGTCGCATTTACATTCATTTGAAGTGTAGACGAGGAATACATAACACTTCGCAAATCATATTATGTCTTACCATGAAACATAGAAATGAGATGCGATATCGCGTATTAAGAATCATAAGAACTCTATTGCTACGATTCGTAGACATCTGCAAACGCTATTTCCTTGCAAGGAAGTGTCGCATTTACATTCATTTGAAGTGTAGACGAGGAATACATGACACTTCGCAAATCATATTATATCTTACCATGAAACATAGAAATTAGATGCGATATCGCTTTTTAAGAAGCATTAGAACTCTATTGCTACGATAGGTAGACATCTGCAAACGCTATTTCCTTACAAGGAAGTTTCGCATTTACATTCATTTGAAGTGTGGACGAGGAATACATAACACTACGCAAATCATATTATATCTTACCATGAAACATAGAAATGAGATGCGATATCGCGTTTTAAGAATCATAAGAACTCTATTGCTACGATAAGTAGACATTTGCAAACACTATTTCCTTGCATGGAAGTGTCGCATTTACATTCATTTGACGTGTAGACGAGGAATACATAACACTTCGCAAATCATATTATACCTTACCGTGAAACATGGAAATGAGATGCGATATCGCGTTTTAAGAATCATAAGAACTCTATTGCTACGATACGTAGACATCTGCAAACGCTATTTCCTTGCAAGGAAGTGTCGCATTTACATTGATTTGAAGTGTAGACGAAGAATACATAACACTTCGCAAATCATATTATATCTTACCATGAAACATAGAAATGAGGTGCGATATCGCGTTTTAAGAATCAATAGAACTCTATTGCTACGATACGTAGACATCTGCAAACGCTATTTGCTTGCAAGGAAGTGTCGCATTTACATTCATTTGAAGTGTTGACGAGGAATACATAACACTCCGCAAATCATATTATATCTTACCATGAAACATAGAAATGAAATGCGATATCGCGTTTTAAGAAGCATTAGAACTCTATTGCTACGATACGTAGACATCTGCAAACGCTATTTCCTTGCATGGAAGTGTCGCATTTACATTCATTTGAATCGTTGACGAGGAATGCATAACACTTCGCAATGAATATTATATCTTATCATGAAACATAGATATCAGATGCAATATCTCGTTTTAAGAAGCATTTGAACTCTATTGCTTCGATACGTAGACATCTGCAACGCTTTTCCTTGCAAGGAAGTGTCGCATTTACATTCATTTGAAGTGTAGACGAGGAATACATGACACTTCGCAAATCATATTATATCTTACCATGAAACATAGAAATGCGATGCGATATCGCGTTTTAAGAAGCATTAGAACTCTATTGCTACGATAGGTAGACATTTGCAAACGCTATTTCCTTGCAAGGAAGTGTCGCATTTACATTCATTTGAAGTGTAGACGAGGAATACATAACACTTCGCAAATCATATTATGTCTTACCATGAAACATAGAAATGAGATGCGATATCGCGTATTAAGAATCATAAGAACTCTATTGCTACGATTCGTAGACATCTGCAAACGCTATTTCCTTGCAAGGAAGTGTCGCATTTACATTCATTTGAAGTGTAGACGAGGAATACATGACACTTCGCAAATCATATTATATCTTACCATGAACATAGAAATTAGATGCGATATCGCTTTTTAAGAAGCATTAGAACTCTATTGCTACGATAGGTAGACATCTGCAAACGCTATTTCCTTGCAAGGAAGTGTCGCATTTACATTCATTTGAAGTGTAGACGAGGAATACATGACACTTCGCAAATCATATTATATCGTACATGAAACATAGAAATGAGATGCGATATCGCGTTTTAAAAATCATAAGAACTCTATTGCTACGATACGTAGACATCTGCAAACGCTATTTCCTTGCAAGGAAGTGTCGCATTTACATTCATTTGAAGTGTAGACGAGGAATACATGACACTTCGCAAATCATATTATATCTTACCATGAAACATAGAAATGAGATGCGATATCGCGTTTTAAGAAGCATTGGAAATCTATTGCTACGATACGTAGACAACTGCAAACGCTATTTCCTAGCGAGGAAGTGTCGCATTCACATTCATTTGAAGTGTAGACGAGGAATACATAACACTTCGCAAATCATATTATATCTTACCATGAAACATAGAAATGAGATGCGATATCGCGTTTTAAGAAGCATTAGAACTCTATTGCTGCGATACCTAGACATCTGCAGACGCTATTTCCTAGCAAGGTAGTGTCGCATTTACATTCATTTGAAGTGTAGACGAGGAATGCATGACACTTCGCAAATCATATTATATCTTACCATGAAACATAGAAATGAGATGCGATATCGCGTTTTAAGATCATAAGAACTCCATTGCTACGATACGTAGACATCTGCAAACGCTATTTCCTTGCAAGGAAGTGTCGCATTTACATTCATTTGATTCGAAGACGAGGAATGCATGACACTTCGCAAATCATATTATATCTTACCATGAAACATAGAAATGAGATGCGAAATCGCGTTTTAAGAAGCATTAGAAATCTATTGCTACGATACATAGACATCTGCAAACGCTATTTCCTTGCAAGGAAGTGTCGCATTTACATGTATTTGAAGTGTAGACGAGGAATACATGACACTTCGCAAATCATATTATATCTTACCATGAAACATAGAAATGAGATGCGATATCGCGTTTTAAAAATCATAAGAACTCTATTTCTACGATACGTAGACATCTGCAAACGCTATTTCCTTGCATGGAAGTGTCGCATTTACATTCATTTGAATCGTTGACGAGGAATGCATAACACTTCGCAATGAATATTATATCTTATCATGAAACATAGATATCAGATGCAATATCTCGTTTTAAGAAGCATTTGTACTCTATTGCTTCGATACGTAGACATCTGCAAACGCTTTTTCCTTGCAAGGAAGTGTCGCATTTACATTCATTTGAAGTGTAGACGAGGAATACATGACACTTCGCAAATCATATTATATCTTAGCATGAAACATAGAAATGAGATGCGATATCGCGTTTTAAGAAGCATTAGAACTCCATTGCTACGATAGGTAGACGTTTGCAAACGCTATTTCCTTGCAAGGAAGTGTCGCATTTACATTCATTTGAAGTGTAGACGAGGAATACATAACACTTCGCAAATCATATTATGTCTTACCATGAAAACATAGAAATGAGATGCGATATCGCGTATTAAGAATCATAAGAACTCTATTGCTACGATTCGTAGACATCTGCAAACGCTATTTCCTTGCAAGGAAGTGTCGCATTTACATTCATTTGAAGTGTAGACGAGGAATACATGACACTTCGCAAATCATATTATATCTTACCATGAAACATAGAAATTAGATGCGATATCGCTTTTTAAGAAGCATTAGAACTCTATTGCTACGATAGGTAGACATCTGCAAAACGCTATTTCCTTACAAGGAAGTTTCGCATTTACATTCATTTGAAGTGTGGACGAGGAATACATAACACTACGCAAATCATATTATATCTTACCATGAAACATAGAAATGAGATGCGATATCGCGTTTTAAGAATCATAAGAACTCTATTGCTACGATAAGTAGACATCTGCAAACACTATTTCCTTGCATGGAAGTGTCGCATTTACATTCATTTGACGTGTAGACGAGGAATACATAACACTTCGCAAATCATATTATACCTTACCGTGAAACATGGAAATGAGATGCGATATCGCGTTTTAAGAATCATAAGAACTCTATTGCTACGATACGTAGACATCTGCAAACGCTATTTCCTTGCAAGGAAGTGTCGCATTTACATTGATTTGATGTGTAGACGAAGAATACATAACACTTCGCAAATCATTATTATATCTTACCATGAAACATAGAAATGAGGTGCGATATCGCGTTTTAAGAATCAATAGAACTCTATTGCTACGATACGTAGACATCTGCAAACGCTATTTGCTTGCAAGGAAGTGTCGCATTTACATTCATTTGAAGTGTTGACGAGGAATACATAACACTTCGCAAATCATATTATATATTACCATGAAACATAGAAATGAAATGCGATATCGCGTTTTAAGAAGCATTAGAACTCTATTGCTACGATACGTAGACATCTGCAAACGCTATTTCCTTGCATGGAAGTGTCGCATTTACATTCATTTGAATCGTTGACGAGGAATGCATAACACTTCGCAATGAATATTATATCTTATCATGAAACATAGATATCAGATGCAATATCTCGTTTTAAGAAGCATTTGAACTCTATTGCTTCGATACGTAGACATCTGCAAACGCTTTTTCCTTGCAAGGAAGTGTCGCATTTACATTCATTTGAAGTGTAGGCGAGGAATACATGACACTTCGCAAATCATATTATATCTTACCATGAAACATAGAAATGCGAATGCGATATCGCGTTTTAAGAAGCATTAGAACTCTATTGCTACGATAGGTAGACATTTGCAAACGCTATTTCCTTGCAAGGAAGTGTCGCATTTACATTCATTTGAAGTGTAGACGAGGAATACATAACACTTCGCAAATCATATTATGTCTTACCATGAAACATAGAAATGAGATGCGATATCGCGTATTAAGGATCATAAGAACTCTATTGCTACGATTCGTAGACATCTGCAAACGCTATTTCCTTGCAAGGAAGTGTCGCATTTACATTCATTTGAAGTGTAGACGAAGAGTACATGACACTTCGCAAATCATATTATATCTTACCATGAAACATAGAAGTGAGATGCGATATCGCGTTTTAAGAAGCATTAGAACACTCTTGCTACGATACCTAGACATATGGAGACGCTATTTCCTAGCAAGGAATTGTCGCATTTACATTCATTTGAAGTGTAGACGAGGAATACATGACACTTCGCAAATCATATTATATCTTACCATGAAACATAGAAATGAGATGCGATATCGCGTTTTAAGAAGCATTAGAACTCTATTACTGCGGTAGGTATTCGTTTGCAAACGCTATTTCCTTGCAAGGAAGTGTCGCATTTACATTCATTTGAAGTGTAGACGAGGAATACATGACACTTCGCAAATCATATATATCGTACCATGAAACATAGAAATGAGATGCGATATCGCGTTTTAAGAAGCATTAGAACTCTATTGCTACGGTAGGTAGACGTTTGCAAACGCTATTTCCTTGCAAGGAAGTGTCGCATTTACATTCATTTGAAGTGTAGACGAGGAATACATGACACTTCGCAAATCATATTATATCTTACCATGAAACATAGAAATGTGATGCGATATCGCGTTTTAAGAATCATTAGAACTCTATTGCTACGATACGTAGACATCTGCAAACGCTATGTCCTTACAAGGAAGTGTCGCATTTACATTCATTTGAATCGTAGACGAGGAATGCACAACACTTCGCAAATCATATTATATCTTACCATGAAACATAGAAATGAGATGCGATATCGCGTTTTAAGAAGTATTAGAACACTATTGCTACGATAGATAGACATTCGCAAACGCTATTTCCTTGCAAGGAAGTGTCGCATTTACATTCATTTGAAGTGTAGACGAGGAATACATGACACTTCGCAAATCATATTATATCGTACCATGAAACATAGAAATGAGTTGCGATATCGCGTTTTAAAAATCATAAGTACTCTATTGCTACGATACGTAGACATCTGCAAACGCTATTTCCTTGCAAGGAAGTGTCGCATTTACATTCATTTGAAGTGTAGACGAGGAATACATAACACTTCGCAAATCATATTATACCTTACCATGAAACATAGAAATGTGATGCGATATCGCGTTTTAATATTCATAAGAACTCTATTGCTACGATACGTAGACATCTACAAACGCTATTTCCTTGCATGGAAGTGTCGCATTTACATTCATTTGAAGTGTAGACGAGGAATACATGTCACTTCGCAAATCATATTATATCTTACCATGAATCATAGAAATGAGATGCGATATCGCGTTTTAAGAAGCATTAGAACTCTATTGCTACGGTAGGTAGACGTTTGCAAACGCTATTTCCTTGCAAGGAAGTGTCGCATTTACATTCATTTGAAGTGTAGACGAGGAATACATGACACTTCGCAAATCATATTATATCTTACCATGAAACATAGAAATGTGATGCGATATCGCGTTTTAAGAATCATAAGAACTCTATTGCTACGATACGTAGACATCTGCAAACGCTATGTCCTTACAAGGAAGTGTCGCATTTACATTCATTTGAATCGTAGACGAGGAATGCACAACACTTCGCAAATCATATTATATCTTACCATGAAACATAGAAATGAGATGCGATATCGCGTTTTAAGAAGTATTAGAACACTATTGCTACGATAGATAGACATTCGCAAACGCTATTTCCTTGCAAGGAAGTGTCGCATTTACATTCATTTGAAGTGTAGACGAGGAATACATGACACTTCGCAAATCATATTATATCTTACCATGAAACATAGAAATGAGATGCGATATCGCGTTTTAAGAAGCATTAGAAAACTATTGCTACGATACGTAGACATCTGCAAACTCTATTTCCTTGCAAGGAAATGTCGCATTTACATTCATTTGATGTGTAGACGAGGAATACATAACACTTCGCAAATCATATTATATCTTTCCATGAAACATAGAAATGAGATGCGACATCGCCTTCTAAGAAGCATTAGAACACTACTGCTACGATAGGTAGACATTTGCAAACGCTATTTCCTTGCAAGGAAGTGTCGCATTTACATTCATTTGAAGTGTAGACGAGGGATACATAACACTTCGCAAATCATATTATATCTTACCATGAAACATAGAAATGAGATGCGATATCGCGTTTTAAGAAGCATTAGAACTCTATTGCTACGATACCTAGACATCTGCAAACGCTATGTCCTTACAAGGAAGTGTCGCATTTACATTCATTTGAATCGTAGACGAGGAATGCACAACACTTCGCAAATCATATTATATCTTACCATGAAACATAGAAATGAGATGCGATATCGCGTTTTAAGAAGTATTAGAACACAATTGCTACGATAGATAGACATTCGCAAACGCTATTTCCTTGCAAGGAAGTGTCGCATTTACATTCATTTGAAGTGTAGACGAGGAATACATGACACTTCGCAAATCATATTATATCGTACCATGAAACATAGAAATGAGTTGCGATATCGCGTTTTAAAAATCATAAGAACTCTATTGCTACGATACGTAGACATCTGCAAACGCTATTTCCTTGCAAGGAAGTGTCGCATTTACATTCATTTGAAGTGTAGACGAGGGATACATAACACTTCGCAAATCATATTATACCTTACCATGAAACATAGAAATGTGATGCGATATCGCGTTTTAATATTCATAAGAACTCTATTGCTACGATACGTAGACATCTGCAAACGCTATGTCCTTACAAGGAAGTGTCGCATTTACATTCATTTGAATCGTAGACGAGGAATGCACAACACTTCGCAAATCATATTATATCTTACCATGAAACATAGAAATGAGATGCGATATCGCGTTTTAAGAAGTATTAGAACACTATTGCTACGATAGATAGACATTCGCAAACGCTATTTCCATGCAAGGAAGTGTCGCATTTACATTCATTTGAAGTGTAGACGAGGTATACATGACACTTCGCAGTTCATATTATATCTTACCATGAAACATAGAAATGAGATGCGATATCGCGTTTTAAGAATCATAGGAACTCTATTGCTACGATACGTAGACATCTGCAAACGCTATTTCCTGCAAGGAAGTGTCGCATTTACATTCATTTGAAGTGTAGACGAGGAATACATGACACTTCGCAAATCATATTATATCTTACCATGAAACATAGAAACGAGATGCGATATCGCGTTTTAAGTAGCATTAGAACACTATTGCTACGATAGATAGACATTCGCAAACGCTATTTCCTTGCAACGAAGTGTCGCATTTACATTCATTTGAAGTGTAGACGAGGAATACATAACACTTCGCAAATCATATTATATCTTACCATGAAACATAGAAATGAGATGCGATATCGCGTTTTAAGAATCATATGATCTCTATTGCTACGATACGTAGACATCTGCAAACGCTATTTCCTTGCAAGGAAGTGTCGCACTTACATTCATTTGATTCGAAGACGAGGAATGCATGACACTTCGCAAATCATATTATATCTTACCATGAAAGATAGAAATGAGATGCGAAATCGCGTTTTAAGAAGCATTAGAAATCTATTGCTACGATACATAGACATCTGCAAACGCTATTTCCTTGCAAGGAAGTGTCGCATTTACATTTATTTGAAGTGTAGACGAGGAATACATGACACTTCGCAAATCATATTATATCTTACCATGAAACATAGAAATGAGATGCGATATCGCGTTTTAAAAATCATAAGAACTCTATTTCTACGATACGTAGACATCTGCAAACGCTATTTCCTTGCAAGGAAGTGTCGCATTTACATTCATTTGAAGTGTAGACGAGGAATACATAACACTTCGCAAATCATATTATACCTTACCATGAAACATAGAAATGTGATGCGATATCGCGTTCTAATATTCATAAGAACTCTATTGCTACGATACGTAGACATTTACAAACGCTATTTCCTTGCATGGGAGTGTCGCATTTACATTCATTTGAAGTGTAGACGAGGAATACATAACACTTCGCAAATCATATTATATCTTACCATGAAATATAGAAATGAGATGCGATATCGCGTTTTAAGAATCATAAGAACTCTTTTGCTACGATACCTGGACATCTGCAGACGCTATTTCCTATCAGGGAAGTGTGGCATTTACATTCATTTGAAGTGTAGACGAGAAATACATGACACTTCGCAAATCATATTATATCTTACCATGAAACATAGAAATGAGATGCGATATCGCGTTTTAAGAAGCATTGGAAATCTATTGCTACGATACGTAGACAACTGCGAACGCTATTTCCTAGCGAGGAAGTGTCGCATTCACATTCATTTGAAGTGTAGACGAGGAATACATAACACTTCGCAAATCATATTATATCTTACCATGAAACATAGAAATGAGATGCGATATCGCGTTTTAAGAAGCATTAGAACTCTATTGCTGCGATACCTAGACATCTGCAGACGCTATTTCCTAGCAAGGTAGTGTCGCATTTACATTCATTTGAAGTGTAGACGAGGAATACATGACACTTCGCAAATCATATTATATCTTACCATGAAACATAGAAATGAGATGCGATATCGCGTTTTAAGGATCATAAGAACTCCATTGCTACGATACGTAGACATCTGCAAACGCTATTTCCTTGCAAGGAAGTGTCGCATTTACATTCATTTGATTCGAAGACGAGGAATGCATGACACTTCGCAAATCATATTATATCTTACCATGAAACATAGAAATGAGATGCGAAATCGCGTTTTAAGAAGCATTAGAAATCTATTGCTACGATACATAGACATCTGCAAACGCTATTTCCTTGCCAGGAAGTGTCGCATTTACATTTATTTGAAGTGTAGACGAGGAATACATGACACTTCGCAAATCATATTATATCTTACCATGAAACATAGAAATGAGATGCGATATCGCGTTTTAAAAATCATAAGAACTCTATTTCTACGATACGTAGACATCTGGAAACGCTATTTCCTTGCAAGGAAGTGTCGCATTTACATTCATTTGAAGTGTAGACGAGGAATACATAACACTTCGCAAATCATATTATACCTTACCATGAAACATAGAAATGTGATGCGATATCGCGTTTTAATATTCATAAGAACTCTATTGCTACGATACGTAGACATCTACAAACGCTATTTCCTTGCATGGAAGTGTCGCATTTACATTCATTTGAAGTGTAGACGAGGAATACATAACACTTCGCAAATCATATTATATCTTACCATGAAATATAGAAATGAGATGCGATATCGCGTTTTAAGAATCATAAGAACTCTATTGCTACGATACGTAGACATCTGCAAACGCTAATTCCTTGCAAGGAAGTGTCGCATTTACATTCATTTGAAGTGTAGACGAGGAATACATGACACTTCGCAAATCATATTATATCTTAACATGAAACATAGAATTGAGATGCGATATCGCGTTTTAAGAAGCATTAGAACTCTATTGCTACGATAGGTGGACATCTGCAAACGCTATTTCCTAGCGAGGAAGTATCGCATTTACATTCATTTGAAGTGTAGACGAGGAATACATAACACTTCGCAAATCATATTATACCTTACCATGAAACATTGAAATGAGATGCGATATCGCGTTTTAAGAATCATAAGAACTCTATTGCTACGATACGTAGACATCTGCAAACGCTATTTCCTTGCAAGGAAGTGTTTCACTTACATTCATTTGAAGTGTAGACAAGGAATACATAACACTTCGCAAATCATATTATATCTTACCATGAAATATAGAAATAAGATGCGATATCGCGTTTTAAGAAGCACTAGAACTCTATTGCTACGGTAGGTAGACGTTTGCAAACGCTATTTCCTTGCAAGGAAGTGTCGCATTTACATTCATTTGAAGTGTAGACGAGGAATACATGACACTTCGCAAATCATATTATATCTTACCATGAAACATAGAAATGAGATTGCGATATCGCGTTCTAAGAAGCATTAGAACTCTATTGCTACGATACCTAGACATCTGCAGACGCTATTTCCTAGCAAGGAAGTGTCGCATTTACATTCATTTGAAGTGTAGACGAGGAATACATAACACTTCGCAAATCATATTATATCTTACCATGAAACATAGAAATGAAATGCGATATCGCGTTTTAAGAAGCATTAGAACTCTATTGCTACGATACGTAGACATCTGCAAACGCTATTTCCTTGGATGGAAGTGTCGCATTTACATTCATTTGAATCGTTGACGAGGAATGCATAACACTTCGCAATGAATATTATATCTTATCATGAAACATAGATATCAGATGCAATATCTCGTTTTAAGAAGCATTTGAACTCTATTGCTTCGATACGTAGACATCTGCAAACGCTATTTCCTTGCAAGGAAGTGTCGCATTTACATTCATTTGAAGTGTAGACGAGGAATACATGACACTTCGCAAATCATATTATATCTTAACATGAAACATAGAATTGAGATGCGATATCGCGTTTTAAGAAGCATTAGAACTCTATTGCTACGATAGGTGGACATCTGCAAACGCTATTTCCTAGCGAGGAAGTATCGCATTTACATTCATTTGAAGTGTAGACGAGGAATACATAACACTTCGCAAATCATATTATACCTTACCATGAAACATTGAAATGAGATGCGATATCGCGTTTTAAGAATCATAAGAACTCTATTGCTACGATACGTAGACATCTGCAAACGCTATTTCCTTGCAAGGAAGTGTTTCACTTACATTCATTTGAAGTGTAGACAAGGAATACATAACACTTCGCAAATCATATTATATCTTACCATGAAATATAGAAATGAGATGCGAAATCGCGTTTTAAGAAGCACTAGAACTCTATTGCTACGGTAGGTAGACGTTTGCAAACGCTATTTCCTTGCAAGGAAG
Organism: Xylocopa sonorina; assembly: GCF_050948175.1. Lineage (NCBI taxonomy): Eukaryota > Metazoa > Arthropoda > Insecta > Hymenoptera > Apidae > Xylocopa > Xylocopa sonorina. The sequence continues at coordinate 260,849 of NW_027490356.1, forward strand.
TGTCGCATTTACATTCATTTGAAGTGTAGACGAGGAATACATGACACTTCGCAAATCATATTATATCTTACCATGAAACATAGAAATGAGATTGCGATATCGCGTTCTAAGAAGCATTAGAACTCTATTGCTACGATACCTAGACATCTGCAGACGCTATTTCCTAGCAAGGAAGTGTCGCATTTACATTCATTTGAAGTGTAGACGAGGAATACATAACACTTCGCAAATCATATTATATCTTACCATGAAACATAGAAATGAAATGCGATATCGCGTTTTAAGAAGCATTAGAACTCTATTGCTACGATACGTAGACATCTGCAAACGCTATTTCCTTGGATGGAAGTGTCGCATTTACATTCATTTGAATCGTTGACGAGGAATGCATAACACTTCGCAATGAATATTATATCTTATCATGAAACATAGATATCAGATGCAATATCTCGTTTTAAGAAGCATTTGAACTCTATTGCTTCGATACGTAGACATCTGCAAACGCTATTTCCTTGCAAGGAAGTGTCGCATTTACATTCATTTGAAGTGTAGACGAGGAATACATGACACTTCGCAAATCATATTATATCTTAACATGAAACATAGAAATGAGATGCGATATCGCGTTTTAAGAAGCATTAGAACTCCATTGCTACGATAGGTAGACGTTTGCAAACGCTATTTCCTTGCAAGGAAGTGTCGCATTTACATTCATTTGAAGTGTAGACGAGGAATACATAACACTTCGCAAATCATATTATGTCTTACCATGAAACATAGAAATGAGATGCGATATCGCGTATTAAGAATCATAAGAACTCTATTGCTACGATTCGTAGACATCTGCAAACGCTATTTCCTTGCAAGGAAGTGTCGCATTTACATTCATTTGAAGTGTAGACGAGGAATACATGACACTTCGCAAATCATATTATATCTTACCATGAAACATAGAAATTAGATGCGATATCGCTTTTTAAGAAGCATTAGAACTCTATTGCTACGATAGGTAGACATCTGCAAACGCTATTTCCTTACAAGGAAGTTTCGCATTTACATTCATTTGAAGTGTGGACGAGGAATACATAACACTACGCAAATCATATTATATCTTACCATGAAACATAGAAATGAGATGCGATATCGCGCTTTAAGAATCATAAGAACTCTATTGCTACGATAAGTAGACATCTGCAAACACTATTTCCTTGCATGGAAGTGTCGCATTTACATTCATTTGACGTGTAGACGAGGAATACATAACACTTCGCAAATCATATTATACCTTACCGTGAAACATGGAAATGAGATGCGATATCGCGTTTTAAGAATCATAAGAACTCTATTGCTACGATACGTAGACATCTGCAAACGCTATTTCCTTGCAAGGAAGTGTCGCATTTACATTGATTTGAAGTGTAGACGAAGAATACATAACACTTCGCAAATCATATTATATCTTACCATGAAACATAGAAATGAGATGCGATATCGCGTTTTAAGAATCAATAGAACTCTATTGCTACGATACGTAGACATCTGCAAACGCTATTTGCTTGCAAGGAAGTGTCGCATTTACATTCATTTGAAGTGTTGACGAGGAATACATAACACTTCGCAAATCATATTATATCTTACCATGAAACATAGAAATGAAATGCGATATCGCGTTTTAAGAAGCATTAGAACTGTATTGCTACGATACCTAGACATCTGCAGACGCTATTTCCTAGCAAGGTAGTGTCGCATTTACATTCATTTGAAGTGTAGACGAGGAATACATAACACTTCGCAAATCATATTATACCTTACCATGAAACATGGAAATGAGATGCGATATCGCGTTTTAAGAATCATAAGAACTCTATTGCTACGATACGTAGACATCTGCAAACGCTATTTCCTTGCAAGGAAGTGTCGCATTTACATTCATTTGAAGTGTAGACGAGGAATACATAACACTTCGCAAATCATATTATATCTTACCATGAAACATATAGATGAGATGCGATATCGCGTTTTAAGAATCATAAGAACTCTATTGCTACGATACGTAGACATCTGCAAACGCTATTTCCTTGCAAGGAAGTCTCGCATTTACATTCATTTGAAGTGTAGACGAGGAATACATGACACTTCGCAAATCATATTATATCTTACCATGAAACATAGAAATGAGATGCGATATCGCGTTTTAAGAAGCATTAGAAAACTATTGCTACGATAGGTAGACAATTGCAAACGCTATTTCCTTGCAAGGAAGTGTCGCATTTACATTCATTTGAAGTGTAGACGAGGAATACATAACACTTCGCAAATCATATTATATCTTACCATGAAACATAGAAATGAGATGCGATATCGCGTTTTAAGAAGCATTAGAACTCTATTGCTGCGATACCTAGACATCTGCAGATGCTATTTCCTAGCAAGGAAGTGTCGCATTTACATTCATTTGAAGTGTAGACGAGGAATTCATAACACTTCGCAAATCATATTATACCTTACCATGAAACATAGAAATGAGATGCGATATCGCGTTTTAAGAAGCATTAGAACTCTATTGCTACGATACGCAGACATCTGCAAACGCTATTTCCTTGCAAGGAAGTGTCGCATTTACATTCATTTGAAGAGTAGAAGAGGAATACATGACTCTTCGCAAATCATATTATATCTTACCATGAAACATAGAAATGAGATGCGATATCGCGTTTTAAGAAGCATTAGAACACTATTGCTACGATAGGTAGACATTTGCAAACGCTATTTCCTTGCAAGGAAGTGTCGCATTTACATTCATTTGAAGTGTAGACGGGGAATACATGACACTTCGCAAATCATATTATATCTTGCCATGAAACATAGAAATGAGATGCGATATCGCGTTTTAAGAAGCATTAGAACACTATTGCTACGATAGGTAGACATTTGCAAACGCTATTTCCTTGCAAGGAAGTGTCGCATTTCATTCATTTGAATCGTAGGCGAGGAATGCATAACACTTCGCAATGAGTATTACATCTTACCATGAAACATAGAAATGAGATGCGATATCGCGCTCTAAGAAGCATTAGAAATCTATTGCCACGATAGGTAGACGTTTGCAAACGCTATTTCCTTGCAAGGAAGTCTCGCATTTACATTCATTTGAAGTGTAGACGAGGAATACATGACACTTCGCAAATCATATTATATCTTACCATGAAACATAGAAATGCGATGCGATATCGCGTTTTAAGAAGCATTAGAACTCTATTGCTACGATAGGTAGACATTTGCAAACGCTATTTCCTTGCAAGGAAGTGTCGCATTTACATTCATTTGAAGTGTAGACGAGGAATACATGACACTTCGCAAATCATATTATATCTTACCATGAAACATAGAAATGAGATGCGATATCGCGTTTTAAGAAGCATTAGAACACTCTTGCTACGATACCTAGACATATGCAGACGCTATTTCCTAGCAAGGAATTGTCGCATTTACATTCATTTGAAATGTAGACGAGGAATACATGACACTTCGCAAATCATATTATATCTTACCATGAAACATAGAAATGAGATGCGACATCGCGTTCTAAGAGGCATTAGAACACTACTGCTACGATAGGTAGACATTTCCAAACGCCATTTCCTAGCGAGGAAGTATCGCATTTATATTCATTTGAAGTGTAGACGAGGAATACATAACACTTCGCAAATCATATTATACCTTACCATGAAACATAGAAATGAGATGCGATATCGCGTTTTAAGAATCATAAGAACTCTATTGCTACGATACGTAGACATCTGCAAACGCTATTTCCTTGCAAGGAAGTGTCTCACTTACATTCATTTGAAGTGTAGACAAGGAATACATGACACTTCGCAAATCATATTATATCTTACCATGAAATATAGAAATGAGATGCGATATCGCGTTTTAAGAAGCACTAGAACTCTATTGCTACGGTAGGTAGACGTTTGCAAACGCTATTTCCTTGCAAGGAAGTGTCGCATTTACATTCATTTGAAGTGTAGACGAGGAATACATGACACTTCGCAAATCATATTATATCTTACCATGAAACATAGAAATGAGATTGCGATATCGCGTTCTAAGAAGCATTAGAACTCTATTGCTACGATACCTAGACATCTGCAGACGCTATTTCCTAGCAAGAAAGTGTCGCATTTACATTCATTTGAAGTGTAGACGAGGAATACATAACACTTCGCAAATCATATTATATCTTACCATGAAACATAGAAATGAAATGCGATATCGCGTTTTAAGAAGCATTAGAACTCTATTGCTACGATACGTAGACATCTGCAAACGCTATTTCCTTGCAAGGAAGTGTCGCATTTACATTCATTTGAAGTGTAGACGAGGAATACATAACACTTCGCAAATCATATTATATCTTACCATGAAACATAGAAATTAGATGCGATATCGCTTTTTAAGAAGCATTAGAACTCTATTGCTACGATAGGTAGACATCTGCAAACGCTATTTCCTTACAAGGAAGTTTCGCATTTACATTCATTTGAAGTGTGGACGAGGAATACATAACACTACGCAAATCATATTATATCTTACCATGAAACATAGAAATGAGATGCGATATCGCGTTTTAAGAATCATAAGAACTCTATTGCTACGATAGGTAGACATCTGCAAACGCTATTTCCTTGCAAGGAAGTGTCGCATTTACATTCATTTGCAGTGTAGACGAGGAATACATAACACTTCGCAAATCATATTATATCTTACCATGAAATATAGAAATGAGATGCGATATCGCGTTTTAATAAGCATTAGAACTCTATTGCTACGACAGGTAGACGTTTGCAAACGCTATTTCCTTGCAAGGAAGTGTCGCAGTTACATTCATTTGAAGTGTAGACGAGGAATACATAACACTTCGCAAATCATATTATATCTTACCATGAAACATATAGATGAGATGCGATATCGCGTTTTAAGAATCATAAGAACTCTATTGCTACGATACGTAGACATCTGCAAACGCTATTTCCTTGCAAGGAAGTGTCGCATTTACATTCATTTGAATCGTAGACGAGGAGTGCATAACACTTCGCAATGAATATTATATCTTATCATGAAACATAGATATGAGATGCAATATCTCGTTTTAAGAAGCATTTGAACTCTATTGCTACGATACCTAGACATCTGCAGACGCTATTTCCTTGCAAGGAAGTGTCGCATTTCATTCATTTGAATCGTAGGCGAGGAATGCATAACACTTCGCAATGAATATTACATCTTACCATGAAACATAGAAATGAGATGCGATATCGCGCTCTAAGAAGCATTAGAAATCTATTGCCACGATAGGTAGACGTTTGCAAACGCTATTTCCTTGCAAGGAAGTCTCGCATTTACATTCATTTGAAGTGTAGACGAGGAATACATGACACTTCGCAAATCATATTATATCTTACCATGAAACATAGAAATGAGATGCGACATCGCGTTTTAAGAAGCATTAGAACTCCATTGCTACGATAGGTAGACGTTTGCAAACGCTATTTCCTTGCAAGGAAGTGTCGCATTTACATTCATTTGAAGTGTAGACGAGGAATACATAACACTTCGCAAATCATATTATGTCTTACCATGAAACATAGAAATGAGATGCGATATCGCGTATTAAGAATCATAAGAACTCTATTGCTACGATTCGTAGACATCTGCAAACGCTATTTCCTTGCAAGGAAGTGTCGCATTTACATTCATTTGAAGTGTAGACGGGGAATACATGACACTTCGCAAATCATATTATATCTTACCATGAAACATAGAAATGAGATGCGATATCGCGTTTTAAGAAGCATTAGAACACTATTGCTACGATAGGTAGACATTTGCAAACGCTATTTCCTTGCAAGGAAGTGTCGCATTTACGTTCAATTGAAGTGTAGACTAGGAATACATAACACTTCGCAAATCATATTATATCTTACCATGAAACATAGAAATGAGATGCGATATCGCGTTTTAAGAAGCAGCAGAAATCCATTGCTACGATACGTAGACATCTGCAAATGCTATTTCCTTGCAAGAAGGTGTCGCATTTACATTCATTTGATGTGTAGACGAGGAATACATAACACTTCGCAAATCATATTATATCTTACCATGAAACATAGAAATGTGATGCGATATCGCGTTTTAAGAATCATATGAACTCTATTGCTACGATACGTAGACATCTGCAAACGCTATTTCCTTGCAAAGAAGTGTCGCATTTACATTCATTTGAAGTGTAGACGAGGAATACACAACACTTCGCAAATCATATTATATCTTACCATGAAACATAGAAATGAGATGCGACATCGCGTTCTAAGAGGCATTAGAACACTACTGCTACGATAGGTAGACATTTCCAAACGCCATTTCCTAGTGAGGAAGTATCGCATTTATATTCATTTGAAGTGTAGACGAGGAATACATAACACTTCGCAAATCATATTATACCTTACCATGAAACATAGAAATGAGATGCGATATCGCGTTTTAAGAATCATAAGAACTCTATTGCTACGATACGTAGACATCTGCAAACGCTATTTCCTTGCAAGGAAGTGTCGCATTTACATTCATTTGAATCGTAGACGAGGAGTGCATAACACTTCGCAATGAATATTATATCTTATCATGAAACATAGATATGAGATGCAATATCTCGTTTTAAGAAGCATTTGAACTCTATTGCTACGATACCTAGACATCTGCAGACGCTATTTCCTTGCAATGAAGTGTCGCATTTCATTCATTTGAATCGTAGGCGAGGAATGCATAACACTTCGCAATGAATATTACATCTTACCATGAAACATAGAAATGAGATGCGATATCGCGCTCTAAGAAGCATTAGAAATCTATTGCCACGATAGGTAGACGTTTGCAAACGCTATTTCCTTGCAAGGAAGTCTCGCATTTACATTCATTTGAAGTGTAGACGAGGAATACATGACACTTCGCAAATCATATTATATCTTACCATGAAACATAGAAATGCGATGCGATATCGCGTTTTAAGAAGCATTAGAACTCTATTGCTACGATAGGTAGACATTTGCAAACGCTATTTCCTTGCAAGGAAGTGTCGCATTTACATTCATTTGAAGTGTAGACGAGGAATACATGACACTTCGCAAATCATATTATATCTTACCATGAAACATAGAAATGAGATGCGATATCGCGTTTTAAGAAGCATTAGAACACTCTTGCTACGATACCTAGACATATGCAGACGCTATTTCCTAGCAAGGAATTGTCGCATTTACATTCATTTGAAGTGTAGACGAGGAATACATGACACTTCGCAAATCATATTATATCTTACCATGAAACATAGAAATGAGATTGCGATATCGCGTTCTAAGAAGCATTAGAACGCTATTGCTACGATACCTAGACATCTGCAGACGCTATTTCCTAGCAAGGAAGTGTCGCATTTACATTCATTTGAATCGTTGACGAGGAATACATAACACTTCGCAATGAATATTATATCTTATCATGAAACATAGATATCAGATGCAATATCTCGTTTTAAGAAGCATTTGAACTCTATTGCTTCGATACGTAGACATCTGCAAACGCTATTTCCTTGCAAGGAAGTGTCGCATTTACATTCATTTGAAGTGTAGACGAGGAATACATGACACTTCGCAAATCATATTATATCTTAACATGAAACATAGAAATGAGATGCGATATCGCGTTTTAAGAAGCATTAGAACTCTATTGCTACGATAGGTAGACGTTTGCAAACGCTATTTCCTTGCAAGGAAGTGTCGCATTTACATTCATTTGAAGTGTAGACGAGGAATACATAACACTTCGCAAATCATATTATGTCTTACCATGAAACATAGAAATGAGATGCGATATCGCGTATTAAGAATCATAAGAACACTATTGCTACGATTCGTAGACATCTGCAAACGCAATTTCCTTGCAAGGAAGTGTCGCATTTACATTCATTTGAAGTGTAGACGAGGAATACATGACACTTCGCAAATCATATTATATCTTACCATGAAACATAGAAATTAGATGCGATATCGCTTTTTAAGAAGCATTAGAACTCTATTGCTACGATAGGTAGACATCTGCAAACGCTATTTCCTTACAAGGAAGTTTCGCATTTACATTCATTTGAAGTGTGGACGAGGAATACATAACACTACGCAAATCATATTATATCTTACCATGAAACATAGAAATGAGATGCGATATCGCGTTTTAAGAATCATAAGAACTCTATTGCTACGATAGGTAGACATCTGCAAACGCTATTTCCTTGCAAGGAAGTGTCGCATTTACATTCATTTGCAGTGTAGACGAGGAATACATAACACTTCGCAAATCATATTATACCTTACCATGAAATATAGAAATGAGATGCGATATCGCGTTTTAATAAGCATTAGAACTCTATTGCTACGACAGGTAGACGTTTGCAAACGCTATTTCCTTGCAAGGAAGTGTCGCAGTTACATTCATTTGAAGTGTAGACGAGGAATACATAACACTTCGCAAATCATATTATATCTTACCATGAAACATATAGATGAAATGCGATATCGCGTTTTAAGAATCATAAGAACTCTATTGCTACGATACGTAGACATCTGCAAACGCTATTTCCTTGCAAGGAAGTGTCGCATTTACATTCATTTGAATCCTAGACGAGGAGTGCATAACACTTCGCAATGAATATTATATCTTATCATGAAACATAGATATGAGATGCAATATCTCGTTTTAAGAAGCATTTGAACTCTATTGCTACGATACCTAGACATCTGCAGACGCTATTTCCTTGCAAGGAAGTGTCGCATTTCATTCATTTGAATCGTAGGCGAGGAATGCATAACACTTCGCAATGAATATTACATCTTACCATGAAACATAGAAATGAGATGCGATATCGCGCTCTAAGAAGCATTAGAAATCTATTGCCACGATAGGTAGACGTTTGCAAACGCTATTTCCTTGCAAGGAAGTCTCGCATTTACATTCATTTGAAGTGTAGACGAGGAATACATGACACTTCGCAAATCATATTATATCTTACCATGAAACATAGAAATGCGATGCGATATCGCGTTTTAAGAAGCATTAGAACTCTATTGCTACGATAGGTAGACATTTGCAAACGCTATTTCCTTGCAAGGAAGTGTCGCATTTACATTCATTTGAAGTGTAGACGAGGAATACATGACACTTCGCAAATCATATTATATCTTACCATGAAACATAGAAATGAGATGCGATATCGCGTTTTAAGAAGCATTAGAACACTCTTGCTACGATACCTAGACATATGCAGACGCTATTTCCTAGCAAGGAATTGTCGCATTTACATTCATTTGAAGTGTAGACGAGGAATACATGACACTTCGCAAATCATATTATATCTTACCATGAAACATAGAAATGAGATTGCGATATCGCTTTTTAAGAAGCATTAGAACTCTATTGCTACGATAGGTAGACATCTGCAAACGCTATTTCCTTACAAGGAAGTTTCGCATTTACATTCATTTGAAGTGTGGACGAGGAATACATAACACTACGCAAATCATATTATATCTTACCATGAAACATAGAAATGAGATGCGATATCGCGTTTTAAGAATCATAAGAACTCTATTGCTACGATAGGTAGACATCTGCAAACGCTATTTCCTTGCAAGGAAGTGTCGCATTTACATTCATTTGCAGTGTAGACGAGGAATACATAACACTTCGCAAATCATATTATACCTTACCATGAAATATAGAAATGAGATGCGATATCGCGTTTTAATAAGCATTAGAACTCTATTGCTACGACAGGTAGACGTTTGCAAACGCTATTTCCTTGCAAGGAAGTGTCGCAGTTACATTCATTTGAAGTGTAGACGAGGAATACATAACACTTCGCAAATCATATTATATCTTACCATGAAACATATAGATGAAATGCGATATCGCGTTTTAAGAATCATAAGAACTCTATTGCTACGATACGTAGACATCTGCAAACGCTATTTCCTTGCAAGGAAGTGTCGCATTTACATTCATTTGAATCCTAGACGAGGAGTGCATAACACTTCGCAATGAATATTATATCTTATCATGAAACATAGATATGAGATGCAATATCTCGTTTTAAGAAGCATTTGAACTCTATTGCTACGATACCTAGACATCTGCAGACGCTATTTCCTTGCAAGGAAGTGTCGCATTTCATTCATTTGAATCGTAGGCGAGGAATGCATAACACTTCGCAATGAATATTACATCTTACCATGAAACATAGAAATGAGATGCGATATCGCGCTCTAAGAAGCATTAGAAATCTATTGCCACGATAGGTAGACGTTTGCAAACGCTATTTCCTTGCAAGGAAGTCTCGCATTTACATTCATTTGAAGTGTAGACGAGGAATACATGACACTTCGCAAATCATATTATATCTTACCATGAAACATAGAAATGCGATGCGATATCGCGTTTTAAGAAGCATTAGAACTCTATTGCTACGATAGGTAGACATTTGCAAACGCTATTTCCTTGCAAGGAAGTGTCGCATTTACATTCATTTGAAGTGTAGACGAGGAATACATGACACTTCGCAAATCATATTATATCTTACCATGAAACATAGAAATGAGATGCGATATCGCGTTTTAAGAAGCATTAGAACACTCTTGCTACGATACCTAGACATATGCAGACGCTATTTCCTAGCAAGGAATTGTCGCATTTACATTCATTTGAAGTGTAGACGAGGAATACATGACACTTCGCAAATCATATTATATCTTACCATGAAACATAGAAATGAGATTGCGATATCGCGTTCTAAGAAGCATTAGAACTCTATTGCTACGATAGGTAGACATTTGCAAACGCTATTTCCTTGCAAGGAAGTGTCGCATTTACATTCATTTGAAGTGTAGACTAGGAATACATAACACTTCGCAAATCATATTATATCTTACCATGAAACATAGAAATGAGATGCGATATCGCGTTTTAAGAATCATAAGAACTCTATTGCTACGATACGTAGACATCTGCAAACGCTATTTCCTTGCAAGGAAGTGTCGCATTTACATTCAGTTGATGTGTTGATGAGGAATACATAACACTTCGCAAATCATATTATATCTTACCATGAAACATAGAAATGAGATGCGATATCGCGTTTTAAGAAGCATTAGAACTCTATTGCTACGATACGTAGACATCTGCAAACGCTATTTCCTTGCAAGGAAGTGTCGCATTTACATTCATTTGAAGTGTAGAAGAGGAATACACAACACTTCGCAATGAATATTATATCTTATCTTGAAACATAGATATGAGATGCGACATCGCGTTTTAAGAACCATTTGAACTCTATTGCTACGATACGTAGACATCTGCAAACGCTATTTCCTTGCAAAGAAGTGTCGCATTTACATTCATTTGAAATGTAGACGAGGAATACACAACACTTCGCAAATCATATTATATCTTACCATGAAACATAGAAACGAGATGCGATATCGCGTTTTAAGAAGCATTAGAAATCTATTGCTACGATACGTAGACATCTGCAAACGCTATTCCCTAGCGAGGAAGTGTCGCATTTACATTTATTTGAAGTGTAGACGACGGATACATAACACTTCGCAAATCATATTATACCTTACCATGAAACATAGAAATGAGATGCGATATCGCGTTTTAAGAATCATAAGAACTCTATTGCTACGATAGGTAGACATTTGCAAACTCTATTTCCTTGCAAGGAAGTGTCGCATTTACATTCATTTGAAGTGTAGACTAGGAATACATAACACTTCGCAAATCATATTATATCTTACCATGAAACATAGAAATGAGATGCGATATCGCGTTTTAAGAATCATAAGAACTCTATTGCTACGATACGTAGACATCTGCAAACGCTATTTCCTTGCAAGAAAGCGTCGCATTTACTTTCATTTGAATCGTAGACGAGGAATGCATAACACTTCGCAATGAATATTATATCTTATCTTGAAACATAGATATGAGATGCGATATCGCGTTTTAAGAATCATATGAACTCTATTTCTACGATACGTAGACATCTGCAATCGCTATTTCCTTGCAAGGAAGTGTCGCATTTACATTCATTTGAAGTGTAGACGAGGAATACATAACACTTCGCAAATCATATTCTATCTTACCATGAAACATAGAAATGAGATGCGATATCGCGTTTTAAGAATCATAAGAACTCTATTGCTACGATACGTAGACATCTGCAAGCGCTATTTCCTAGCAAGGAAGTGTCGCATTTACATTCATTTGATGTGTAGACGAGGAGTACATAACACTTCGCAAATCATATTATATCTTACCATGAAACATAGAAATGAGTTGCGATATCGCGTTTTAAGTAGCATTAGAACACTATTGCTACGATACGTAGACATCTGCAATCGCTATTTCCTTGCAACGAAGTGTCGCATTTACATTCATTTGAAGTGTAGAAGAGGAATACGTGACACTTCGCCAATCACATTATATCTTACCATGAAACATAGAAATGAGATGCGATATCGCGTTTTAAGAAGCATTAGAACACTTTTGCTACGATAGGTAGACATTTGCAAACGCTATTTCCTTGCAAGGAAGTGTCGCATTTACATTCATTTGAAGTGTAGACGAGGAATACATGACACTTCACAAATCATATTATATCTTACCATGAAACATAGAAATGAGATGCGATATCGCGTTTTAAGAAGCATTAGAACACTACTGCTACGATAGTTAGACATTTGCAAACGCTATTTCCTTGCAAGGAAGTGTCTCATTTACTTTCATTTGAATCGTAGACGAGGAATGCATAACACTTCGCAATGAATATTATATCTTATCTTGAAACATAGATATGAGATGCGACATCGCGTTTTAAGAACCATATGAACTCTATTGCTACGATACGTAGACATCTGCAATCGCTATTTCCTTGCAAGGAAGTGTCGCATTTACTTTCATTTGAATCGTAGACGAGGAATGCATAACACTTCGCAATGAATATTATATCTTATCATGAAACGTAGATACGAGATGCAATATCTCGTTTTAAGAAGCATTTGAAATCTATTGCTAAGATACGTAGACATCTGCAAACGCTATTTCCTAGCAAGGAAGTGTCGCATTTACATTCATTTGATGTGTAGACGAGGAATACATAACACTTCGCAAATCATATTATATCTTACCATGAAACATAGAAATGAGATGCAATATCTCGTTTTAAGAAGCATTTGAAATCTATTGCTTCGATACGTAGACATCTGCAAACGCTATTTCCTTGCAAGGAAGTGTCGCATTTACATTCATTTGAAGTGTAGACGAGGAATACATGACACTTCGCAAATCATATTATATCTTACCATGAAACATAGAAATGAGATGCGATATCGCGTTTTAAGAAGCATTAGAACACTATTGCTACGATAGGTAGACATTAGCAAACGCTATTTCCTTGCAAGGAAGTGTCGCATTTACATTCATTTGAAGTGTAAACGAGGAATACATGACACTTCGCAAATCATATTATATCTTACCATGAAACATAGAAACGAGATGCGATATCGCGTTTTAAGAAGCATTAGAAATCTATTGCTACGATACGTAGACATCTGCAAACGCTATTCCCTAGCGAGGAAGTGTCGCATTTACATTTATTTGAAGTGTAGACGACGGATACATAACACTTCGCAAATCATATTATACCTTACCATGAAACATAGAAATGAGATGCGATATCGCGTTTTAAGAAGCATGAGAACACTATTGCTACGATAGGTAGACATTTGCAAACGCTATTTCCTTGCAAGGAAGTGTCGCATTTACATTCATTTGAATCGTGGACGAGGATTGCATAACACTTCGCAAATCATATTATATCTTACCATGAAACATAGAAATGAGATGCGATATCGCGTTTTAAGAATCATAAGAACTTTATTGCTACGATACGTAGACATCTGCAAACGCTATTTCCTTGCAAGGAAGTGTCGCATTTACATTCATTTGATGTGTACACGAGGAATACATAACACTTCGCAAATCATATTATATCTTACCATGAAACATAGAAATGTCATGCGATATCGCGTTTTAAGAATCATAAGAACTCTATTGCTACGATACGTAGACATCTGCAAACGCTATTTCCTTGCAAAGAAGTGTCGCATTTACATTCATTTGAAGTGTAGACGAGGAATACACAACACTTCGCAAATCATATTATATCTTACCATGAAACATAGAAACGAGATGCGATAACGCGTTTTAGGAAGCATTAGAACTCTATTGCTACGATACGTAGACATCTGCAAACGCTATTTCCTTGCAAGGAAGTGTCGCATTTACATTCATTTGAATCGTAGAGGAGGAATGCATAGCACTTCGCAAATCATATTATATCTTACCATGAAACATAGAAATGAGGTGCGATATCGCGTTTTAAGAAGCATTAGAACTCTATTGCTACGATACGTAGACATCTGCAAACGCTATTTCCTTGCAAGGAAGTGTCGCATTTACATTCATTTGAAGTGTAGAAGAGGAATACATGACACTTCGCAAATCATATTATATCTTACCATGAAACATAGAAATGAGATGCGATATCGCGTTTTAAGAAGCATTAGAACACTATTGCTACGATAGGTAGACATTTGCAAACGCTATTTCCTTGCAAGGAAGTGTCGCATTTACATTCATTTGAAGTGTAGACGAGGAATACATGACACTTCGCATATCATATTATATCTTACCGTGAAACATAGAAATGAGATGCGATATCGCGTCTTAAGAAGCATTAGAACACTATTGCTACGATAGGTAGACATTTGCAAACGCTATTTCCTTGCAAGGAAGTGTCGCATTTACATTCATTTGAAGTGTAGACTAGGAATACATAACACTTCGCAAATCATATTATATCTTACCATGAAACATAGAAATGAGTTGCGTTATCGCGTATTAAGAGGCAGCAGAAATCCATTGCTACGATACGTAGACATCTGCAAATGCTATTTCCTTGCAAGAAAGTGTCGCATTTACATTCATTTGATGTGTAGACGAGGAATACATAACACTTCGCAAATCATATTATATCATACCATGAAACATAGAAATGTGATGCGATATCGCGTTTTAAGAATCATAAGAACTCTATTGCTACGATACGTAGACACCTGCAAACGCTATTTCCTTGCAAAGAAGTGTCGCATTTACATTCATTTGAAGTGTAGACGAGGAATACAAAACACTTCGCAAATCATATTATATCTTACCATGAAACATAGAAACGAGATGCGATATCGCGTTTTAAGAAGCATTAGAACTATATTGCTACGATACGTAGACATCTGCAAACGCTGTTTCCTTGCAAGGAAGTGTTGCATATACATTCATTTGAATCGTAGACGAGGAACGCATAACACTTCGCAATGAATATTATATCTTATCATGAAACATAGATATGAGATGCAATATCTCGTTTTAAGAAGCATTTGAACTCTATTGCTTCGATACGTAGACATCTGCAAACGCTATTTCCTTGCAAGGAAGTGTCGCATTTACATTCATTTAATGTGTAGACGAGGAATACATAACACTTCGCAAATCATATTATATCTTACCATGAAACATAGAAATGAGATGCGACATCGCGTTCTAAGAAGCATTAGAACACTACTGCTACGATACCTAGACATCTGCAGACGCTATTTCCTAGCAAGGAAGTGTCGCATTTACATTCATTTGAAGTGTACCCGAGCAATACATGACACTTCGCAAATCATATAATTTCCTACCATGAAACGTAGAAATGAGATGCGATATCGCGCTTTAAGAATCATAAGAACTCTATTGCTAGGATACGTAGACATCTGCAAACGCTATTTCCTTGCAAGGAAGTGTCGCATTTACATTCAGTTGATGTGTTGATGAGGAATACATAACACTTCGCAAATCATATTATATCTTACCATGAAACATAGAAATGAGATGCGATATCGCGTTTTAAGAAGCATTAGAACTCTATTGCTACGATACGTAGACATCTGCAAACGCTATTTCCTTGCAAGGGAGTGTCGCATTTACATTCATTTGAAGTGTAAACGAGGAATACATGACACTTCGCAAATCATATTATATCTTACCATGAAACATAGAAATGTGATGCGATATCGCGTTTTAAGAAGCATTAGAACTCTATTGCTACGATACGTAGACATCTGCAAACGCTATTTCCTTGCAAGGAAGTGTCGCATTTACATTCATTTGATGTGTAGACGAGGAATACATAACACTTCGCAAATCATATTATATCTTACCATGAAACATAGAAATGAGAAGCGATATCGCGTTTTAAGAAGCATTAGAACACTATTGCTACGATAGGTAGACATTTGCAAACGCTATTTCCTTGCAAGGAAGTGTCGCATTTACATTCATTTGAATCGTAGAGGAGGAATGCATAGCACTTCGCAAAGAATATTATATCTTATCATGAAACATAGATATGAGATGCAATATCTCGTTTTAAGAAGCATTTGAACTCTATTGCTTCGATACGTAGACATCTGCAAACGCAATTTCCTTGCAAGGAAGGGTTGCATTTACATTCATTTGAAGTGTAGACGAGGAATACATAACACTTCGCAAATCATATTATATCTTACCATGAAACATAGAAATGTGATGCGATATCGCGTTTTAAGAAGCATTAGAATTCTATTGCTACGATACGTAGACATCTGCAAACGCTATTTACTTGCTGGGAAGTGTCGCATTTACATTCATTTGAAGTGTAGGCGAGGAATACATGACACTTCGCAAATCATATTATGTCTTACCATGAAACATAGAAATGAAATGCGATATCGCGTTTTAAGAAGCATTAGAACACTATTGCTACGATAGGTAGACATTTGCAAACGCTATTTCCTTGCAAGGAAGTGTCGCATTTACATTCATTTGAAGTGTAGACTAGGAATACATAACACTTCGCAAATCATATTATATCTTACCATGAAACATAGAAATGAGTTGCGATATCGCGTTTTAAGAAGCAGCAGAAATCCATTGCTACGATACGTAGACATCTGCAAATGCTATTTCCTTGCAAGAAAGTGTCGCATTTACATTCATTTGAAACGTAGAGGAGGAATGCATAGCACTTCGCAAAGAATATTATATCTTATCATGAAACATAGATATGAGATGCAATATCTCGTTTTAAGAATCATAAGAACTCTATTGCTACGATACGTAGACATCTGCAAACGCTATTTCCTTGCAAAGAAGTGTCGCATTTACATTCATTTGAAGTGTAGACGAGGAATACACAACACTTCGCAAATCATATTATATCTTACCATGAAACATAGAAACGAGATGCGATAAAGCGTTTTAAGAAGCATTAGAACTCTATTGCTACTATACGTAGACATCTGCAATCGCTATTTCCTTGCAACGAAGTGTCACATTTACTTTCATTTGAATCGTAGACGAGGAATGCATAACACTTCGCAATGAATATTATATCTTATCTTGAAACATAGATATGAGATGCGATATCGCGTTTTAAGGATCATATGAACTCTATTGCTACGATACGTAGACATCTGCAATCGCTATTTCCTAGCAACGAAGTGTCGCATTTACTTTCATTTGAATCGTAGGCGAGGAATGCATAACACTTCGCAATGAATATTATATCTTATCATGAAACGTAGATATGAGATGCAATATCTCGTTTTAAGAAGCATTTAAAATCTATTGCTTCGATACGTAGACATCTGCAAACGCTATTTCCTTGCAAGGAAGTGTCGCATTTACATTCATTTGAAGTGTAGACGAGGAATACATAACACTTCGCAAATCATATTATATCATACCATGAAACATAGAAATGAGATGCGATATCGCGTTTTAAGATGCAGCAGAAATCCATTGCTACGATACGTAGACATCAGCAAACGCTATTTCCTTGCAAGAAAGTGTCGCATTTACATTCATTTGAAGTGTAGACGACGGATATATAACACTTCGCAAATCATATTATACCTTACCATGAAACAGAAATGAGATGCGATATCGCGTTTTAAGATTCATAAGAACTCTATTGCTACGATACGTAGACATCTGCAAACGCTATTTCCTTGCAAGGAAGTGTCGCATTTACATTCATTTGAAGCGTGGACGAGGAATACATGACACTTCGCAAATCATATTATATCTTACCACGAAACATAGAAATGAAATGCGATATCGCTTTTTAAGAAGCATTAGAACTCTATTGCTACGATACCTAGACATCTGCAGACGCTACTTCCTAGCAAGGAAGTGTCGCATTTACATTCATTTGAAGGGTAGACGAGGAATACATGACACTTCGCAAATCATATTATATCTTACCACGAAACATAGAAATGAGATGCGATATCGCGTTTTAAGAAGCATTAGAACTCAATTGCTACGATACCTAGACATCTGCAGACGCTACTTCCTAGCAAGGAAGTGTCGCATTTACATTCAGTTGATGTGTAGACGAGGAATACATAACACTTCGCAAATCATATTATATCTTACCATGAAACATAGTAATGAGATGCGATATCGCGTTTTAAGAAGTATTAGAACTCTATTGCTACGATACGTTGACATCTGCAAACGCTATTTCCTTGCCAAGAAGTGTCGCATTTACATTCATTTGAAGTGTAGACGAGGAATACATAACACTTCGCAAATCATATTATATCTTACCATGAAACATAGAAATGAGATCCGATATCGCGTTTTAAGAATCATAAGAACTCTATTGCTACGATACGTAGACATCTGCAAACGCTATTTCCTTGCAAGAAAGTGTTGCATTTACATTCAGTTGATGTGTAGACGAGGAATACATAGCACATCGCAAATCATATTATATCTTACCATGAAACATAGAAATGAGGTGCGATATCGCGTTTTAAGAATCATAAGATCTCTATTGCTACGATACGTAGACATCTGCAGACGCTATTTCCTTGCAAGGAAGTGTCGCATTTACATCCATTTGAAGTGTAGACGAGGAATACATGACACATCGCAAATCATATTATATCTTACCATGAATCATAGAAATGAGATGCGATATCGCGTTTTAAGAAGCATTAGAACACTATTGCTACGATAGGTAGACATTTGCAAACGCTATTTCTTTGCAAGGAAGTGTCGCATTTACATTCAATTGAAGTGTAGACGAGGAATACATAACACTTCGCAATTCATATTATATCTTACCATGAAACATAGAAATGAGATGCGATATCGCGTTTTAAGAATCATAAGAAATCTATTGCTACGATACGTAGACATCTGCAATCGCTATTTCCTTGCAAGGAAGTGTCGCATTTACATTCATTTGAAGTGTAGACGAGGAATACATAACACTTCGCAAATCATATTATATCATACCATGAAACATAGAAATGAGATGCGATATCACGTTCTAAGAATCATAAGAACTCTATTGCTACGATACGTAGACATCGGCAAACGCTATATCCTAGCAAGGAAGTGTCGCATTTACATTCATTTGATGTGTAGACGAGGAATACATAACACTTCGCAAATCATATAATATCCTACCATGAAACGTAGAAATGTGATGCGATATCGCGTTTTAAGAATCATAAGAACTCTATTGCTACGATACGTAGACATCTGCAAACGCTATTTCCTTGCAAGGAAGTGTCGCATTTACATTCATTTGAAGTGTAAACGAGGAATACATGACACTTCGCAAATCATATTATATCTTACCATGAAACATAGAAATGTGACGCGATATCGCGTTTTAAGAAGCATTAGAATTCTATTGCTACGATACGTAGACATCTGCAAACGCTATTTCCTTGCAAGGAAGTGTCGCATTTACAGTCATTTGATGTGTAGACAAGGTATAAATAACACTTCGCAAATCATATTATATCTTACCATGAAACATAGAAATGAGATGCGATATCGCGTTTTAAGAAGCATTAGAACTCTATTGCTACGATACGTAGACATCTGCAAACGTTATTTCCTTGCAAGGAAGAGTTGCATTTACATTCATTTGAAGCGTGGACGAGGAATACATGACACTTCGCAAATCATATTATATCTTACCACGAAACATAGAAATGAGATGCGATATCGCTTTTTAAGTAGCATTAGAACTCTATTGCTACGATACCTAGACATCTGCAGACGCTACTTCCTAGCAAGGAAGTGTCGCATTTACATTCATTTGAAGGGTAGACGAGGAATACATGACACTTCGCAAATCATATTATATCTTACCATGAAACATAGAAATGAGTTGCGATATCGCGTTTTAAGAAGCAGCAGAAATCCATTGCTACGATAAGTAGACATCTGCAAATGCTATTTCCTTGCAAGAAAGTGTCGCATTTACATTCATTTGATGTGTAGACGAGGAATACATAACACTTCGCAAATCATATTATATCTTACCATGAAACATAGAAATGTGATGCGATATCGCGTTTTAAGAATCATATGAACTCTATTGCTACGATACGTAGACATCTGCAATCGCTATTTCCTTGCAAGGAAGTGTCGCATTTACATTCATTTGAAGTGTAAACGAGGAATACATGACACTTCGCAAATCATATAATATCTTACCATGAAACGTAGAAATGAGATGCGATATCGCGTTTTAAGTATCATAAGAACTCAAATGCTACGATACGTAGACATCTGCAAACGCTATTTCCTTGCAAGGAAGTGTCGCATTTACATTCAGTTGATGTGTAGGCGAGGAATACATAACACATAGCAAATCATATTATATCTTACCATGAAACATAGAAATGAGATGCGATATCGCGTTTTAAGATGCAGCAGAAATCCATTGCTACGATACGTAGACATCAGCAAACGCTATTTCCTTGCAAGAAAGTGTCGCATTTACATTCATTTGAAGTGTAGACGACGGATATATAACACTTCGCAAATCATATTATACCTTACCATGAAACAGAAATGAGATGCGATATCGCGTTTTAAGATTCATAAGAACTCTATTGCTACGATACGTAGACATCTGCAAACGCTATTTCCTTGCAAGGAAGTGTCGCATTTACATTCATTTGAAGCGTGGACGAGGAATACATGACACTTCGCAAATCATATTATATCTTACCACGAAACATAGAAATGAAATGCGATATCGCTTTTTAAGAAGCATTAGAACTCAATTGCTACGATACCTAGACATCTGCAGACGCTACTTCCTAGCAAGGAAGTGTCGCATTTACATTCAGTTGATGTGTAGACGAGGAATACATAACACTTCGCAAATCATATTATATCTTACCATGAAACATAGAAATGAGATGCGATATCGCGTTTTAAGAAGTATTAGAACTCTATTGCTACGATACGTTGACATCTGCAAACGCTATTTCCTTGCCAAGAAGTGTCGCATTTACATTCATTTGAAGTGTAGACGAGGAATACATAACACTTCGCAAATCATATTATATCTTACCATGAAACATAGAAATGAGATCCGATATCGCGTTTTAAGAATCATAAGAACTCTATTGCTACGATACGTAGACATCTGCAAACGCTATTTCCTTGCAAGGAAGTGTTGCATTTACATTCAGTTGATGTGTAGACGAGGAATACATAGCACATCGCAAATCATATTATATCTTACCATGAAACATAGAAATGAGGTGCGATATCGCGTTTTAAGAATCATAAGATCTCTATTGCTACGATACGTAGACATCTGCAAACGCTATTTCCTTGCAAGGAAGTGTCGCATTTACATCCATTTGAAGTGTAGACGAGGAATACATGACACATCGCAAATCATATTATATCTTACCATGAAACATAGAAATGAGATGCGATATCGCGTTTTAAGAAGCATTAGAACACTATTGCTACGATAGGTAGACATTTGCAAACGCTATTTCTTTGCAAGGAAGTGTCGCATTTACATTCAATTGAAGTGTAGACGAGGAATACATAACACTTCGCAATTCATATTATATCTTACCATGAAACATAGAAATGAGATGCGATATCGCGTTTTAAGAATCATAAGAAATCTATTGCTACGATACGTAGACATCTGCAATCGCTATTTCCTTGCAAGGAAGTGTCGCATTTACTTTCATTTGAATCGTAGACGAGGAATGCATAACACTTCGCAATGAATATTATATCTTATCATGAAACATAGATATGAGATGCAATATCTCGTTTTAAGAAGCATTTGAAATCTATTGCTTCGATACGTAGACATCTGCAAACGCTATTTTCTTGCAAGGAAGTGTCGCATTTACATTCATTTGAGGTGTAGACAAGGAATACATAACACTTCGCAAATCATATTATATCTTACCATGAAACATAGAAATGAGATGCGATATCGCGTTTTAAGATGCAGCAGAAATCCATTGCTACGATACGTAGACATCAGCAAACGCTATTTCCTTGCAAGAAAGTGTCGCATTTACATTCATTTGAAGTGTAGACGACGGATATATAACACTTCGCAAATCATATTATACCTTACCATGAAACATAGAAATGAGATGCGATATCACGTTTTAAGGATCATAAGAACTCTATTGCTACGATACGTAGACATCTGCAACCGCTATTTCCTTGCAAGGTGGTGTCGCATTTACATTCAGTTGATGTGTAGACCAGGAATACATAGCACATCGCAAATCATATTATATCTTACCATGAAACATAGAAATGAGGTGCGATATCGCGTTTTAAGAATCATAAGATCTCTATTGCTACGATACGTAGACATCTGCAAACGCTATTTCCTTGCAAGGAAGTGTCGCATTTACATCCATTTGAAGTGTAGACGAGGAATACATGACACATCGCAAATCATATTATATCTTACCATGATACATAGAAATGAGATGCGATATCGCGTTTTAAGAAGCATTAGAACACTATTGCTACGATAGGTAGACGTTTGCAAACGCTATTTCTTTGCAAGGAAGTGTCGCATTTACATTCAATTGAAGTGTAGACGAGGAATACATAACACTTCGCAATTCATATTATATCTTACCATGAAACATAGAAATGAGATGCGATATCGCGTTTTAAGAATCATAAGAAATCTATTGCTACGATACGTAGACATCTGCAATCGCTATTTCCTTGCAAGGAAGTGTCGCATTTACATTCATTTGAGGTGTAGACAAGGAATACATAACACTTCGCAAATCATATTATATCTTACCATGAAACATAGAAATGAGATGTGATATCGCGTTTTAAGATGCAGCAGAAATCCATTGCTACGATACGTAGACATCAGCAAACGCTATTTCCTTGCAAGAAAGTGTCGCATTTACATTCATTTGAAGTGTAGACGACGGATATATAACACTTCGCAAATCATATTATACCTTACCATGAAACATAGAAATGAGATGCGATATCACGTTTTAAGGATCATAAGAACTCTATTGCTACGATACGTAGACATCTGCAACCGCTATTTCCTTGCAAGGTGGTGTCGCATTTACATTCATTTGATATGTAGACGAGGAATACATAACACTTCGCAAATCATATTATATCTTACCATGGAACATAGAAATGAGATGCGATATCGCGTTTTAAGAAACATTAGAACACTATTGCTACGATAGGTAGACATTTGCAAACGCTATATCCTTGCAAGGAAGTGTCGCATTTACATTCATTTGAAGTGTAGACGTGGAATACATAACACTTCGCAAATCATATTATATCTTACCATGAAGCATAGAAATGAGATGCGATATCGCGTTTTAAGAAGCATTAGAACTCTACTGCTACGATACGTAGATATCTGCAAACACTATTTCCTAGCGAGGAAGTGTCGCATTCACATTCATTTGAAGTGTAGACGAGGAATACATAACACTCCGCAAATCATATTATATTTTACCATGAAACATAGAAATGTGATGCGATATCGCGTTTTAAGAATCATAAGAACTCTATTGTTACGATACGTAGACATCTGCAAACGCTATTTCCTTGCAAAGAAGTGTCGCATTTACATTCATTTGAAGTGTAGACGAGGAATACATAACACTTCGCAAATCATATTATATCTTACCATGAAACATAGAAATGAGATCCGATATCGCGATTTAAGAATCACAAGAACTCTCTTGCTACGATACGTAGACATCTGCAAACGCTATTTCCGTGCAAGAAAGTGTCGCATTTACATTCATTCGAAGCGTGGACGAGGAATACATGACACTTCGCAAATCATATTATATCTTACCACGAAACATAGAAACGAGATGCGATATCGCGTTTTAAGAAGCATTAGAACTCTATTGCTACGATACCTAGACATCTGCAGACGCTACTTCCTAGCAAGGAAGTGTTGCATTTACATTCATTTGAAGTGTAGACGAGGAATACATAACACTCCTCAAAACATATTATATCTTACCATGAAACATAGAAATGAGATGCGATATCGCGTTTTAAGAATCATAAGAACTCTATTGCTACGATACGTAGACATCTGCAAACGCTATTTCCTTGCAAAGAAGTGTCGCACTTACATTCATTTGATATGTAGACGAGGAATACATAATACTTCGCAAATCATATTATATCTTACCATGAAACATAGAAATGAGATGCGATATCGCGTTTTAAGAAGCATTAGAGCACTATTGCTACGATAGGTAGACATTTGCAAACGCTATTTCCTTGCAAGGAAGTGTTGCATTTTCATTCATTTGAAGTGTAGACGAGGAATAAATAACACTTCGCAAATCATATTATATCTTACCATGAAACATAGAAATGAGATGCGATATCGCGTTTTAAGAATCATGAGAACTCTATTGTTACGATACGTAGACATCTGCAAACGCTATTTCCTTGCAAGGAAGTGTCGCATTTACACACATTTGAAGTGTGGACGAGGAATATATAACACTTCGCAAATCATATTATATCTTACCATGAAACATAGAAATGAGATCCGATATCGCGTTTTAAGAATCATAAGAACTCTATTGCTACGATACGTAGACATCTGCAAACGCTATTTCCTTGCAAGGAAGTGTCGCATTTACATTCATTTGAAGCATGGACGAGGAATACATGACACTTCGCAAATCATATTATACCTTACCACGAAACATAGAAATGAGATGCGATATCGCGTTTTAAGAAGCATTAGAACTCTATTGCTACGATACCTAGACATCTGCAGACGCTACTTCCTAGCAAGGAAGTGTCGCATTTACATTCATTTGAAGGGTAGACGAGGAATACATGACACTTCGCAAATCATATAATATCTTACCATGAAACGTAGAAATGAGATGCGATATCGCGTTTTAAGAATCGTAAGAACTCTATTGCTACGATACGTTGACATCTGCAAACGCCATTTCCTTGCAAGGAAGTGTCGCATTTACATTCAGTTGATGTGTAGACGAGGAATACATAACACATCGCAAATCATATTATATCTTACCATGAAACATAGAAATGAGATGCGATATGGCGTTTTAAGAAGCATTAGAACCCTATTGCTACGATACGTAGACATCTGCAAACGCTATTTCCTTGCAAGGAAGTGTCGCATTTACATTCATTTGAAGCGTGGACGAGGAATACATAACACTTCGCAATGAATATTATATCTTATCATGAAACATAGATATGAGATGCGATATCGCGTTTTAAGAAGCATTAGATCTCTATTGCTACGATACCTAGACATCTGCAGACGCTATTTCCTAGCAAGGAAGTGTCGCATTTACATTCATTTGAAGTGTGGACGAGGAATACATGATACGTCGCTAGTCATATTATATCTTACCATGAAACATAGCAATGGGATGCGATATCGCGTTTTAAGAAGCACTAGAAAGCTATTGCTACGATACGTAGACACCTGCAAACGCTATTTCCTTGCAAAGAAGTGTCGCATTTACATTCATTTGAAGTGTAGACGAGGAATACACAACACTTCGCAAATCATATTATATCTTACCATGAAACATAGAAACGAGATGCGATATCGCGTTTTAAGAAGCATTAGAACTATATTGCTACGATACGTAGACATCTGCAAACGCTATTTCCTTGCAAGGAAGTGTTGCATTTACATTCATTTGAATCGTAGACGAGGAACGCATAACACTTCGCAATGAATATTATATCTTATCATGAAACATAGATATGAGATGCAATATCTCGTTTTAAGAAGCATTTGAACTCTATTGCTTCGATACGTAGACATCTGCAAACGCTATTTCCTTGCAAGGAAGTGTCGCATTTACATTCATTTGAAGTGTAGACGAGGAATACATGACACTTCGCAAATCATATTATGTCTTACCATGAAACATAGAAATGAGATGCGATATCGCGTTTTAAGAAGCATTAGAACACTATTGCTACGATAGGTAGACATTTGCAAACGCTATTTCCTTGCAAGGAAGTGTCGCATTTACATTCATTTGAAGTGTAGACTAGGAATACATAACACTTCGCAAATCATATTATATCTTACCATGAAACATAGAAATGAGTTGCGATATCGCGTTTTAAGAAGCAGCAGAAATCCATTGCTACGATACGTAGACATCTGCAAATGCTATTTCCTTGCAAGAAAGTGTCGCATTTACATTCATTTGAAGTGTAGACGACGGAAATATAACACTTCGCAAATCATATTATACCTTACCATGAAACAGAAATGAGATGCGATATCGCGTTTTAAGAATCATAAGAACTTTATTGCTACGATACGTAGACATCTGCAAACGCTATTTCCTTGCAAGGAAGTGTCGCATTTACATTCATTTGAAACGTAGAGGAGGAATGCATAGCACTTCGCAAAGAATATTATATCTTATTATGAAACATAGATATGAGATGCAATATCTCGTTTTAAGAAGCATTTGAACTCTATTGCTTCGATACGTAGACATCTGCAAACGCTATTTCCTTGCAAGGAAGGGTTGCATTTACAATCATTTGAAGTGTAGACGAGGAATACATAACACTTCGCAAATCATATTATATCTTACCATGAAACATAGAAATGAGATGCGATATCGCGTTTTAAGAAGCATTAGAACTCTATTGCTACTATACGTAGACATCTGCAATCGCTATTTCCTTGCAACGAAGTGTCACATTTACTTTCATTTGAATCGTAGACGAGGAATGCATAACACTTCGCAATGAATATTATATCTTATCTTGAAACATAGATATGAGATGCGATATCGCGTTTTAAGGATCATATGAACTCTATTGCTACGATACGTAGACATCTGCAATCGCTATTTCCTAGCAACGAAGTGTCGCATTTACTTTCATTTGAATCGTAGGCGAGGAATGCATAACACTTCGCAATGAATATTATATCTTATCATGAAACGTAGATATGAGATGCAATATCTCGTTTTAAGAAGCATTTAAAATCTATTGCTTCGATACGTAGACATCTGCAAACGCTATTTCCTTGCAAGGAAGTGTCGCATTTACATTCATTTGAAGTGTAGACGAGGAATACATAACACTTCGCAAATTATATTATATCATACCATGAAACATAGAAATGAGATGCGATATCACGTTTTAAGAATCATAAGAACTCTATTGCTACGATACGTAGACATCGGCAAACGCTATATCCTAGCAAGGAAGTGTCGCATTTACATTCATTTGATGTGTAGACGAGGAATACATAACACTTCGCAAATCATATAATATCCTACCATGAAACGTAGAAATGAGATGCGATATCGCGTTTTAAGAATCATAAGAACTCTATTGCTACGATACGTAGACATCTGCAAACGCTATTTCCTTGCAAGGAAGTGTCGCATTTACATTCATTTGAAGTGTAGACGAGGAATACATAACACTTCGCAAATTATATTATATCATACCATGAAACATAGAAATGAGATGCTATATCACGTTTTAAGAATCATAAGAACTCTATTGCTACGATACGTAGACATCGGCAAACGCTATATCCTAGCAAGGAAGTGTCGCATTTACATTCATTTGATGTGTAGACGAGGAATACATAACACTTCGCAAATCATATAATATCCTACCATGAAACGTAGAAATGAGATGCGATATCGCGTTTTAAGAATCATAAGAACTCTATTGCTACGATACGTAGACATCTGCAAACGCTATTTCCTTGCAAGGAAGTGTCGCATTTACATTCATTTGAAGTGTAAGCGAGGAATACATGACACTTCGCAAATCATATTATATCTTACCATGAAACATAGAAATGTGATGCGATATCGCGTTTTAAGAAGCATTAGAATTCTATTGCTACGATACGTAGACATCTGCAAACGCTATTTCCTTGCAAGGAAGTGTCGCATTTACAGTCATTTGATGTGTGGACAAGGTATAAATAACACTTCGCAAATCATATTATATCTTACCATGAAACATAGAAATGAGATGCGATATCGCGTTTTAAGAAGCATTAGAACTCTATTGCTACGATACGTAGACATCTGCAAACGCTATTTCCTTGCAAGGAAGAGTCGCATTTACAGTCATTTGAAGCGTGGACGAGGAATACATGACACTTCGCAAATCATATTATATCTTACCACGAAACATAGAAATGAGATGCGATATCGCTTTTTAAGTAGCATTAGAACTCTATTGCTACGATACCTAGACATCTGCAGACGCCACTTCCTAGCAAGGAAGTGTCGCATTTACATTCATTTGAAGGGTAGACGAGGAATACATGACACTTCGCAAATCATATTATATCTTACCATGAAACATAGAAATGAGTTGCGATATCGCGTTTTAAGAAGCAGCAGAAATCCATTGCTACGATAAGTAGACATCTGCAAATGCTATTTCCTTGCAAGAAAGTGTCGCATTTACATTCATTTGACGTGTAGACGAGGAATACATAACACTTCGCAAATCATATTATATCTTACCATGAAACATAGAAATGTGATGCGATATCGCGTTTTAAGAATCATATGAACTCTATTGCTACGATACGTAGACATCTGCAATCGCTATTTCCTTGCAAGGAAGTGTCGCATTTACATTCATTTGAAGTGTAAACGAGGAATACATGACACTTCGCAAATCATATAATATCTTACCATGAAACGTAGAAATGAGATGCGATATCGCGTTTTAAGTATCATAAGAACTCAATTGCTACGATACGTAGACATCTGCAAACGCTATTTCCTTGCAAGGAAGTGTCGCATTTACATTCAGTTGATGTGTAGGCGAGGAATACATAACACATCGCAAATCATATTATATCTTACCATGAAACATAGAAATGAGATGCGATATCGCGTTTTAAGATGCAGCAGAAATCCATTGCTACGATACGTAGACATCAGCAAACGCTATTTCCTTGCCAGAAAGTGTCGCATTTACATTCGTTTGAAGTGTAGACGACGGATATATAACACTTCGCAAAATTTTTTATACCTTACCATGAAACAGAAATGAGATGCGATATCGCGTTTTAAGATTCATAAGAACTCTATTGCTACGATACGTAGACATCTGCAAACGCTATTTCCTTGCAAGGAAGTGTCGCATTTACATTCATTTGAAGCGTGGACGAGGAATACATGACACTTCGCAAATCATATTATATCTTACCACGAAACATAGAAATGAAATGCGATATCGCTTTTTAAGAAGCATTAGAACTCTATTGCTACGATACCTAGACATCTGCAGACGCTACTTCCTAGCAAGGAAGTGTCGCATTTACATTCATTTGAAGGGTAGACGAGGAATACATGACACTTCGCAAATCATATTATATCTTACCACGAAACATAGAAATGAGATGCGATATCGCGTTTTAAGAAGCATTAGAACTCAATTGCTACGATACCTAGACATCTGCAGACGCTACTTCCTAGCAAGGAAGTGTCGCATTTACATTCAGTTGATGTGTAGACGAGGAATACATAACACTTCGCAAATCATATTATATCTTACCATGAAACATAGAAATGAGATGCGATATCGCGTTTTAAGAAGTATTAGAACTCTATTGCTACGATACGTTGACATCTGCAAACGCTATTTCCTTGCCAAGAAGTGTCGCATTTACATTCATTTGAAGTGTAGACGAGGAATACATAACACTTCGCAAATCATATTATATCTTACCATGAAACATAGAAATGAGATCCGATATCGCGTTTTAAGAATCATAAGAACTCTATTGCTACGATACGTAGACATCTGCAAACGCTATTTCCTTGCAAGGAAGTGTTGCATTTACATTCAGTTGATGTGTAGACGAGGAATACATAGCACATCGCAAATCATATTATATCTTACCATGAAACATAGAAATGAGGTGCGATATCGCGTTTTAAGAATCATAAGATCTCTATTGCTACGATACGTAGACATCTGCAAACGCTATTTCCTTGCAAGGAAGTGTCGCATTTACATCCATTTGAAGTGTAGACGAGGAATACATGACACATCGCAAATCATATTATATCTTACCATGAAACATAGAAATGAGATGCGATATCGCGTTTTAAGAAGCATTAGAACACTATTGCTACGATAGGTAGACATTTGCAAACGCTATTTCTTTGCAAGGAAGTGTCGCATTTACATTCAATTGAAGTGTAGACGAGGAATACATAACACTTCGCAATTCATATTATATCTTACCATGAAACATAGAAATGAGATGCGATATCGCGTTTTAAGAATCATAAGAAATCTATTGCTACGATACGTAGACATCTGCAATCGCTATTTCCTTGCAAGGAAGTGTCGCATTTACTTTCATTTGAATCGTAGACGAGGAATGCATAACACTTCGCAATGAATATTATATCTTATCATGAAACATAGATATGAGATGCAATATCTCGTTTTAAGAAGCATTTGAAATCTATTGCTTCGATACGTAGACATCTGCAAACGCTATTTTCTTGCAAGGAAGTGTCGCATTTACATTCATTTGAGGTGTAGACAAGGAATACATAACACTTCGCAAATCATATTATATCTTACCATGAAACATAGAAATGAGATGCGATATCGCGTTTTAAGATGCAGCAGAAATCCATTGCTACGATACGTAGACATCAGCAAACGCTATTTCCTTGCAAGAAAGTGTCGCATTTACATTCATTTGAAGTGTAGACGACGGATATATAACACTTCGCAAATCATATTATACCTTACCATGAAACATAGAAATGAGATGCGATATCACGTTTTAAGGATCATAAGAACTCTATTGCTACGATACGTAGACATCTGCAACCGCTATTTCCTTGCAAGGTGGTGTCGCATTTACATTCATTTGATATGTAGACGAGGAATACATAACACTTCGCAAATCATATTATATCTTACCATGAAACATAGAAATGAGATGCGATATCGCGTTTTAAGAAACATTAGAACACTATTGCTACGATAGGTAGACATTTGCAAACGCTATATCCTTGCAAGGAAGTGTCGCATTTACATTCATTTGAAGTGTAGACGTGGAATACATAACACTTCGCAAATCATATTATATCTTACCATGAAACATAGAAATGAGATGCGATATCGCGTTTCAAGAAGCATTAGAACTCTATTGCTACGATACGTAGACATCTGCAAACGCTATTTCCTTGCAAGGAAGTGTCGCATTTACATTCATTTGATGCGTGGACGAGGAATACATGACACTTCGCAAATCATATTATATCTTACCACGAAACATAGAAATGAGATGCGATATCGCTTTTTAAGAAGCATTAGAACTCTATTGCTACGATACCTAGACATCTGCAGACGCTACTTCCTAGCAAGGAAGTGTCGCATTTACATTCATTTGAAGTGTAGACGAGGAATACATAACACTTCGCAAATCATATTATATCTTACCATGAAACATAGAAATGAGATCCGATATCGCGTTTTAAGAATCATAAGAACTCTATTGCTACGATACGTAGACATCTGCAAACGCTATTTCCTTGCAAGGAAGTGTTGCATTTACATTCAGTTGATGTGTAGACGAGGAATACATAGCACATCGCAAATCATATTATATCTTACCATGAAACATAGAAATGAGGTGCGATATCGCGTTTTAAGAATCATAAGATCTCTATTGCTACGATACGTAGACATCTGCAAACGCTATTTCCTTGCAAGGAAGTGTCGCATTTACATTCATTTAATGTGTAGACGAGGAATACATAACACTTCGCAAATCATATTATATCTTACCATGAAACATAGAAATGAGATGCGACATCGCGTTCTAAGAAGCATTAGAACACTACTGCTACGATACCTAGACATCTGCAGACGCTATTTCCTAGCAAGGAAGTGTCGCATTTACATTCATTTGAAGTGTACCCGAGCAATACATGACACTTCGCAAATCATATAATATCCTACCATGAAACGTAGAAATGAGATGCGATATCGCGCTTTAAGAATCATAAGAACTCTATTGCTACGATACGTAGACATCTGCAAACGCTATTTCCTTGCAAGGAAGTGTCGCATTTACATTCATTTGAAGTGTAAACGAGGAATACATGACACTTCGCAAATCATATTATATCTTACCATGAAACATAGAAATGTGATGCGATATCGCGTTTTAAGAAGCATTAGAATTCTATTGCTACGATACGTAGACATCTGCAAACGCTATTTCCTTGCAAGGAAGTGTCGCATTTACAGTCATTTGAAGTGTAAACGAGGAATACATGACACTTCGCAAATCATATTATATCTTACCATGAAACATAGAAATGAGATGCGATATCGCGTTTTAAGAAGCATTAGAACTCTATTGCTACGATACGTAGACATCTGCAAACGTTATTTCCTTGCAAGGAAGAGTCGCATTTACATTCATTTGAAGCGTGGACGAGGAATACATGACACTTCGCAAATCATATTATATCTTACCACGAAACATAGAAATGAGATGCGATATCGCTTTTTAAGTAGCATTAGAACTCTATTGCTACGATACCTAGACATCTGCAGACGCTACTTCCTAGCAAGGAAGTGTCGCATTTACATTCATTTGAAGGGTAGACGAGGAATACATGACACTTCGCAAATCATATTATATCTTACCATGAAACATAGAAATGAGTTGCGATATCGCGTTTTAAGAAGCAGCAGAAATCCATTGCTACGATACGTAGACATCAGCAAACGCCATTTCCTTGCAAGAAAGTGTCGCATTTACATTCATTTGAAGTGTAGACGACGGATATATAACACTTCGCAAATCATATTATACCTTACCATGAAACAGAAATGAGATGCGATATCGCGTTTTAAGATTCATAAGAACTCTATTGCTACGATACGTAGACATCTGCAAACGCTATTTCCTTGCAAGGAAGTGTCGCATTTACATTCATTTGAAGCGTGGACGAGGAATACATGACACTTCGCAAATCATATTATATCTTACCACGAAACATAGAAATGAAATGCGATATCGCTTTTTAAGAAGCATTAGAACTCTATTGCTACGATACCCAGACATCTGCAGACGCTACTTCCTAGCAAGGAAGTGTCGCATTTACATTCATTTGAAGGGTACCCGAGCAATACATGACACTTCGCAAATCATATAATATCCTACCATGAAACGTAGAAATGAGATGCGATATCGCGCTTTAAGAATCATAAGAACTCTATTGCTACGATGCGTAGACATCTGCAAACGCTATTTCCTTGCAAGGAAGTGTCGCATTTACATTCATTTGAAGTGTAAACGAGGAATACATGACACTTCGCAAATCATATTATATCTTACCATGAAACATAGAAATGTGATGCGATATCGCGTTTTAAGAAGCATTAGAATTCTATTGCTACGATACGTAGACATCTGCAAACGCTATTTCCTTGCAAGGAAGTGTCGCATTTACAGTCATTTGAAGTGTAAACGAGGAATACATGATACTTCGCAAATCATATTATATCTTACCATGAAACATAGAAATGAGATGCGATATCGCGTTTTAAGAAGCATTAGAACTCTATTGCTACGATACGTAGACATCTGCAAACGTTATTTCCTTGCAAGGAAGAGTCGCATTTACATTCATTTGAAGCGTGGACGAGGAATACATGACACTTCGCAAATCATATTATATGTTACCACGAAACATAGAAATGAGATGCGATATCGCTTTTTAAGTAGCATTAGAACTCTATTGCTACGATACCTAGACATCTGCAGACGCTACTTCCTAGCAAGGAAGTGTCGCATTTACATTCATTTGAAGGGTAGACGAGGAATACATGACACTTCGCAAATCATATTATATCTTACCATGAAACATAGAAATGAGTTGCGATATCGCGTTTTAAGAAGCAGCAGAAATCCATTGCTACGATAAGTAGACATCTGCAAATGCTATTTCCTTGCAAGAAAGTGTCGCATTTACATTCATTTGATGTGTAGACGAGGAATACATAACACTTCGCAAATCATATTATATCTTACCATGAAACATAGAAATGTGATGCGATATCGCGTTTTAAGAATCATATGAACTCTATTGCTACGATACGTAGACATCTGCAATCGCTATTTCCTTGCAAGGAAGTGTCGCATTTACATTCATTTGAAGTGTAAACGAGGAATACATGACACTTCGCAAATCATATAATATCTTACCATGAAACGTAGAAATGAGATGCGATATCGCGTTTTAAGTATCATAAGAACTCAATTGCTACGATACGTGGACATCTGCAAACGCTATTTCCTTGCAAGGAAGTGTCGCATTTACATTCAGTTGATGTGTAGGCGAGGAATACATAACACATCGCAAATCATATTATATCTTACCATGAAACATAGAAATGAGATGCGATATCGCGTTTTAAGATGCAGCAGAAATCCATTGCTACGATACGTAGACATCAGCAAACGCCATTTCCTTGCAAGAAAGTGTCGCATTTACATTCATTTGAAGTGTAGACGACGGATATATAACACTTCGCAAATCATATTATACCTTACCATGAAACAGAAATGAGATGCGATATCGCGTTTTAAGATTCATAAGAACTCTATTGCTACGATACGTAGACATCTGCAAACGCTATTTCCTTGCAAGGAAGTGTCGCATTTACATTCATTTGAAGCGTGGACGAGGAATACATGACACTTCGCAAATCATATTATATCTTACCACGAAACATAGAAATGAAATGCGATATCGCTTTTTAAGAAGCATTAGAACTCTATTGCTACGATACCCAGACATCTGCAGACGCTACTTCCTAGCAAGGAAGTGTCGCATTTACATTCATTTGAAGGGTAGACGAGGAATACATGACACTTCGCAAATCATATTATATCTTACCACGAAACATAGAAATGAGATGCGATATCGCGTTTTAAGAAGCATTAGAACTCAATTGCTACGATACCTAGACATCTGCAGACGCTACTTCCTAGCAAGGAAGTGTCGCATTTACATTCAGTTGATGTGTAGACGAGGAATACATAACACTTCGCAAATCATATTATATCTTACCATGAAACATAGAAATGAGATGCGATATCGCGTTTTAAGAAGTATTAGAACTCTATTGCTACGATACGTTGACATCTGCAAACGCTATTTCCTTGCCAAGAAGTGTCGCATTTACATTCATTTGAAGTGTAGACGAGGAAAACATAACACTTCGCAAATCATATTATATCTTACCATGAAACATAGAAATGAGATCCGATATCGCGTTTTAAGAATCATAAGAACTCTATTGCTACGATACGTAGACATCTGCAAACGCTATTTCCTTGCAAGGAAGTGTTGCATTTACATTCAGTTGATGTGT
This sequence comes from Xylocopa sonorina, assembly GCF_050948175.1. Taxonomy (NCBI): domain Eukaryota; kingdom Metazoa; phylum Arthropoda; class Insecta; order Hymenoptera; family Apidae; genus Xylocopa; species Xylocopa sonorina. The sequence goes on from NW_027490356.1 coordinate 296,882, forward strand.
AGACGAGGAATACATAGCACATCGCAAATCATATTATATCTTACCATGAAACATAGAAATGAGGTGCGATATCGCGTTTTAAGAATCATAAGATCTCTATTGCTACGATACGTAGACATCTGCAAACGCTATTTCCTTGCAAGGAAGTGTCGCATTTACATCCATTTGAAGTGTAGACGAGGAATACATGACACATCGCAAATCATATTATATCTTACCATGAAACATAGAAATGAGATGCGATATCGCGTTTTAAGAAGCATTAGGGCACTATTGCTACGATAGGTAGACATTTGCAAACGCTATTTCTTTGCAAGGAAGTTTCGCATTTACATTCAATTGAAGTGTAGACGAGGAATACATAACACTTCGCAATTCATATTATATCTTACCATGAAACATAGAAATGAGATGCGATATCGCGTTTTAAGAATCATAAGAAATCTATTGCTACGATACGTAGACATCTGCAATCGCTATTTCCTTGCAAGGAAGTGTCGCATTTACTTTCATTTGAATCGTAGACGAGGAATGCATAACACTTCGCAATGAATATTATATCTTATCATGAAACATAGATATGAGATGCAATATCTCGTTTTAAGAAGCATTTGAAATCTATTGCTTCGATACGTAGACATCTGCAAACGCTATTTTCTTGCAAGGAAGTGTCGCATTTACATTCATTTGAGGTGTAGACAAGGAATACATAACTCTTCGCAAATCATATTATATCTTACCATGAAACATAGAAATGAGATGCGATATCGCGTTTTAAGATGCAGCAGAAATCCATTGCTACGATACGTAGACATCAGCAAACGCTATTTCCTTGCAAGAAAGTGTCGCATTTACATTCATTTGAAGTGTAGACGACGGATATATAACACTTCGCAAATCATATTATACCTTACCATGAAACATAGAAATGAGATGCGATATCACGTTTTAAGGATCATAAGAACTCTATTGCTACGATACGTAGACATCTGCAACCGCTATTTCCTTGCAAGGTGGTGTCGCATTTACATTCATTTGATATGTAGACGAGGAATACATAACACTTCGCAAATCATATTATATCTTACCATGAAACATAGAAATGAGATGCGATATCGCGTTTTAAGAAACATTAGAACACTATTGCTACGATAGGTAGACATTTGCAAACGCTATATCCTTGCAAGGAAGTGTCGCATTTACATTCATTTGAAGTGTAGACGTGGAATACATAACACTTCGCAAATCATATTATATCTTACCATGAAACATAGAAATGAGATGCGATATCGCGTTTTAAGAAGCATTAGAACACTATTGCTACGATAGGTAGACATTTGCAAACGCTACTTCCTAGCAAGGAAGTGTCGCATTTACATTCATTTGAAGTGTAGACGAGGAATACATAACTCTTCGCAAATCATATTATATCTTACCATGAAACATAGAAATGAGATCCGATATCGCGTTTTAAGAATCATAAGAACTCTATTGCTACGATACGTAGACATCTGCAAACGCTATTTCCTTGCAAGGAAGTGTTGCATTTACATTCAGTTGATGTGTAGACGAGGAATACATAGCACATCGCAAATCATATTATATCTTACCATGAAACATAGAAATGAGGTGCGATATCGCGTTTTAAGAATCATAAGATCTCTATTGCTACGATACGTAGACATCTGCAAACGCTATTTCCTTGCAAGGAAGTGTCGCATTTACATCCATTTGAAGTGTAGACGAGGAATACATGACACTTCGCAAATCATATTATATCTTACCATGAAACATAGAAATGAGATGCGATATCGCGTTTTAAGAAGCATTAGAACACTATTGCTACGATAGGTAGACGTTTGCAAACGCTATTTCTTTGCAAGGAAGTGTCGCATTTACATTCAATTGAAGTGTAGACGAGGAATACATAACACTTCGCAATTCATATTATATCTTACCATGAAACATAGAAATGAGATGCGATATCGCGTTTTAAGAATCATAAGAAATCTATTGCTACGATACGTAGACATCTGCAATCGCTATTTCCTTGCAAGGAAGTGTCGCATTTACATTCATTTGAGGTGTAGACAAGGAATACATAACACTTCGCAAATCATATTATATCTTACCATGAAACATAGAAATGAGATGCGATATCGCGTTTTAAGATGCAGCAGAAATCCATTGCTACGATACGTAGACATCAGCAAACGCTATTTCCTTGCAAGAAAGTGTCGCATTTACATTCATTTGAAGTGTAGACGACGGATATATAACACTTCGCAAATCATATTATACCTTACCATGAAACATAGAAATGAGATGCGATATCACGTTTTAAGGATCATAAGAACTCTATTGCTACGATACGTAGACACCTGCAACCGCTATTTCCTTGCAAGGTGGTGTCGCATTTACATTCATTTGATATGTAGACGAGGAATACATAACACTTCGCAAATCATATTATATCTTACCACGAAACATAGAAACGAGATGCGATATCGCGTTTTAAGAAGCATTAGAACTCTATTGCTACGATACCTAGACATCTGCAGACGCTATTTCCTTGCAAGAAAGTGTCGCATTTACATTCATTCGAAGCGTGGACGAGGAATACATGACACTTCGCAAATCATATTATATCTTACCACGAAACATAGAAACGAGATGCGATATCGCGTTTTAAGAAGCATTAGAACTCTATTGCTACGATACCTAGACATCTGCAGACGCTACTTCCTAGCAAGGAAGTGTTGCATTTACATTCACTTGAAGTGTAGACGAGGAATACATAACACTCCTCAAATCATATTATATCTTACCATGAAACATAGAAATGAGATGCGATATCGCGTTTTAAGAATCATAAGAACTCTATTGCTACGATACGTAGACATCTGCAAACGCTATTTCCTTGCAAAGAAGTGTCGCACTTACATTCATTTGATATGTAGACGAGGAATACATAATACTTCGCAAATCATATTATATCTTACCATGAAACATAGAAATGAGATGCGATATCGCGTTTTAAGAAGCATTAGAGCACTATTGCTACGATAGGTAGACATTTGCAAACGCTATTTCCTTGCAAGGAAGTGTTGCATTTTCATTCATTTGAAGTGTATACGAGGAATAAATAACACTTCGCAAATCATATTATATCTTACCACGAAACATAGAAATGAGATGCGATATCGCGTTTTAAGAATCATGAGAACTCTATTGTTACGATACGTAGACATCTGCAAACGCTATTTCCTTGCAAGGAAGTGTCGCATTTACACACATTTGAAGTGTGGACGAGGAATACATAACACTTCGCAAATCATATTATATCTTACCATGAAACATAGAAATGAGATCCGATATCGCGTTTTAAGAATCATAAGAACTCTATTGCTACGATACGTAGACATCTGCAAACGCTATTTCCTTGCAAGGAAGTGTCGCATTTACATTCATTTGAAGCATGGACGAGGAATACATGACACTTCGCAAATCATATTATTTCTTACCACGAAACATAGAAATGAGATGCGATATCGCGTTTTAAGAAGCATTAGAACTCTATTGCTACGATACCTAGATATCTGCAGACGCTACTTCCTAGCAAGGAAGTGTCGCATTTACATTCATTTGAAGGGTAGACGAGGAATACATGACACTTCGCAAATCATATAATATCTTACCATGAAACGTAGAAATGAGATGCGATGTCGCGTTTTAAGAATCGTAAGAACTCTATTGCTACGATACGTAGACATCTGCAAACGCCATTTCCTTGCAAGGAAGTGTCGCATTTACATTCAGTTGATGTGTAGACGAGGAATACATAACACATCGCAAATCATATTATATCTTACCATGAAATATAGAAATGAGATGCGATATCGCGTTTTAAGAAGCATTAGAACCCTATTGCTACGATACGTAGACATCTGCAAACGCTATTTCCTTGCAAGGAAGTGTCGCATTTACATTCATTTGAAGCGTGGACGAGGAATACATAACACTTCGCAATGAATATTATATCTTATCATGAAACATAGATATGAGATGCGATATCGCGTTTTAAGAAGCATTAGATCTCTATTGCTACGATACCTAGACATCTGCAGACGCTATTTCCTAGCAAGGAAGTGTCGCATTTACATTCATTTGAAGTGTGGACGAGGAATACATGATACGTCGCTAGTCATATTATATCTTACCATGAAACATAGCAATGGGATGCGATATCGCGTTTTAAGAAGCACTAGAAAGCTATTGCTACGATACGTAGACATCTGCAAACGCTATTTCCTAGCGAGGAAGTATCGCATTCACATTCATTTGAAGTGTAGAAGATGAATACGTAACACTTCGCAAATCATGTTATACCTTACCATGAAACATAGAAATGAGATGCGATATCGCGTTTTAAGAATCATAAGAAATCTATTGCTACGATACGTAGACATCTGCAATCGCTATTTCCTGGCAAGGAAGTGTCGCATTTACATTCATTTGATGTGTAGACGATGAATACATAACACTTCGCAAATCATATTATATCTTAACATGAAACATAGAAATGAGATGCGACATCGCGTTCTAAGAAGCATTAGAACACTACTGCTACGATAGGTAGACATTTGCAAACGCTATTTCCTTGCAAGGAAGTGTTGCATTTACATTCAGTTGATGTGTAGACGAGGAATACATAGCACATCGCAAATCATATTATATCTTACCATGAAACATAGAAATGAGGTGCGATATCGCGTTTTAAGAATCATAAGATCTCTATTGCTACGATACGTAGACATCTGCAAACGCTATTTCCTTGCAAGGAAGTGTCGCATTTACATCCATTTGAAGTGTAGACGAGGAATACATGACACATCGCAAATCATATTATATCTTACCATGAAACATAGAAATGAGATGCGATATCGCGTTTTAAGAAGCATTAGAACACTATTGCTACGATAGGTAGACATTTGCAAACGCTATTTCTTTGCAAGGAAGTGTCGCATTTACATTCAATTGAAGTGTAGACGAGGAATACATAACACTTCGCAATTCATATTATATCTTACCATGAAACATAGAAATGAGATGCGATATCGCGTTTTAAGAATCATAAGAAATCTATTGCTACGATACGTAGACATCTGCAATCGCTATTTCCTTGCAAGGAAGTGTCGCATTTACTTTCATTTGAATCGTAGACGAGGAATGCATAACACTTCGCAATGAATATTATACCTTATCATGAAACATAGATATGAGATGCAATATCTCGTTTTAAGAAGCATTTGAAATCTATTGCTTCGATACGTAGACATCTGCAAACGCTATTTTCTTGCAAGGAAGTGTCGCATTTACATTCATTTGAGGTGTAGACAAGGAATACATAACACTTCGCAAATCATATTATATCTTACCATGAAACATAGAATTGAGATGCGATATCGCGTTTTAAGATGCAGCAGAAATCCATTGCTACGATACGTAGACATGAGCAAACGCTATTTCCTTGCAAGAAAGTGTCGCATTTACATTCATTTGAAGTGTAGACGACGGATATATAACACTTCGCAAATCATATTATACCTTACCATGAAACATAGAAATGAGATGCGATATCACGTTTTAAGGATCATAAGAACTCTATTGCTACGATACGTAGACATCTGCAACCGCTATTTCCTTGCAAGGTGGTGTCGCATTTACATTCATTTGATATGTAGACGAGGAATACATAACACTTCGCAAATCATATTATATCTTACCATGAAACATAGAAATGAGATGCGATATCGCATTTTAAGATGCAGCAGAAATCCATTGCTACGATACGTAGACATCAGCAAACGCTATTTCCTTGCAAGAAAGTGTCGCATTTACATTCATTTGAAGTGTAGACGTGGAATACATAACACTTCGCAAATCATATTATATCTTACCATGAAACATAGAAATGAGATGCGATATCGCGTTTTAAGAAGCATTAGAACTCTACTGCTACGATACGTAGATATCTGCAAACACTATTTCCTAGCGAGGAAGTGTCGCATTCACATTCATTTGAAGTGTAGACGAGGAATACATAACACTCCGCAAATCATATTATATTTTACCATGAAACATAGAAATGTGATGCGATATCGCGTTTTAAGAATCATAAGAACTCTATTGTTACGATACGTAGACATCTGCAAACGCTATTTCCTTGCAAAGAAGTGTCGCATTTACATTCATTTGAAGTGTAGACGAGGAATACATAACACTTCGCAAATCATATTATATCTTACCATGAAACATAGAAATGAGATCCGATATCGCGATTTAAGAATCACAAGAACTCTATTGCTACGATACGTAGACATCTGCAAACGCTATTTCCTTGCAAGAAAGTGTCACATTTACATTCATTCGAAGCGTGGACGAGGAATACATGACACTTCGCAAATCATATTATATCTTACCACGAAACATAGAAACGAGATGCGATATCGCGTTTTAAGAAGCATTAGAACTCTATTGCTACGATACCTAGACATCTGCAGACGCTACTTCCTAGCAAGGAAGTGTTGCATTTACATTCATTTGAAGTGTAGACGAGGAATACATAACACTCCTCAAATCATATTATATCTTACCATGAAACATAGAAATGAGATGCGATATCGCGTTTTAAGAATCATAAGAACTCTATTGCTGCGATACGTAGACATCTGCAAACGCTATTTTCTTGCAAGGAAGTGTCGCATTTACATTCATTTGAGGTGTAGACAAGGAATACATAACACTTCGCAAATCATATTATATCTTACCATGAAACATAGAAATGAGATGCGATATCGCATTTTAAGATGCAGCAGAAATCCATTGCTACGATACGTAGACATCAGCAAACGCTATTTCCTTGCAAGAAAGTGTCGCATTTACATTCATTTGAAGTGTAGACGACGGATATATAACACTTCGCAAATCATATTATACCTTACCATGAAACATAGAAGTGAGATGCGATATCACGTTGTAAGGATCATAAGAACTCTATTGCTACGATACGTAGACATCTGCAACCGCTATTTCCTTGCAAGGTGGTGTCGCATTTACATTCATTTGATATGTAGACGAGGAATACATAACACTTCGCAAATCATATTATATCTTACCATGAAACATAGAAATGAGATGCGATATCGCGTTTTAAGAAGCATTAGAACTCTACTGCTACGATACGTAGATATCTGCAAACACTATTTCCTAGCGAGGAAGTGTCGCATTCACATTCATTTGAAGTGTAGACGAGGAATACATAACACTCCGCAAATCATATTATATTTTACCATGAAACATAGAAATGTGATGCGATATCGCGTTTTAAGAATCATAAGAACTCTATTGTTACGATACGTAGACATCTGCAAACGCTATTTCCTTGCAAAGAAGTGTCGCATTTACATTCATTTGAAGTGTAGACGAGGAATACATAACACTTCGCAAATCATATTATATCTTACCATGAAACATAGAAATGAGATCCGATATCGCGATTTAAGAATCACAAGAACTCTATTGCTACGATACGTAGACATCTGCAAACGCTATTTCCTTGCAAGAAAGTGTCGCATTTACATTCATTCGAAGCGTGGACGAGGAATACATGACACTTCGCAAATCATATTATATCTTACCACGAAACATAGAAACGAGATGCGATATCGCGTTTTAAGAAGCATTAGAACTCTATTGCTACGATACCTAGACATCTGCAGACGCTACTTCCTAGCAAGGAAGTGTTGCATTTACATTCATTTGAAGTATAGACGAGGAATACATAACACTCCTCAAATCATATTATATCTTACCATGAAACATAGAAATGAGATGCGATATCGCGTTTTAAGAATCATAAGAACTCTATTGCTACGATACGTAGACATCTGCAAACGCTATTTCCTTGCAAAGAAGTGTCGCACTTACATTCATTTGATATGTAGACGAGGAATACATAATACTTCGCAAATCATATTATATCTTACCATGAAACATAGAAATGAGATGCGATATCGCGTTTTAAGAAGCATTAGAGCACTATTGCTACGATAGGTAGACATTTGCAAACGCTATTTCCTTGCAAGGAAGTGTTGCATTTTCATTCATTTGAAGTGTAGACGAGGAATAAATAACACTTCGCAAATCATATTATATCTTACCATGAAACATAGAAATGAGATGCGATATCGCGTTTTAAGAATCATGAGAACTCTATTGTTACGATACGTAGACATCTGCAAACGCTATTTCCTTGCAAGGAAGTGTCGCATTTACATTCATTTGAAGTGTGGACGAGGAATACATAACACTTCGCAAATCATATTATATCTTACCATGAAACATAGAAATGAGATCCGATATCGCGTTTTAAGAATCATAAGAACTCTATTGCTACGATACGTAGACATCTGCAAACGCTATTTCCTTGCAAGGAAGTGTCGCATTTACATTCATTTGAAGCATGGACGAGGAATACATGACACTTCGCAAATCATATTATATCTTACCACGAAACATAGAAATGAGATGCGATATCGCGTTTTAAGAAGCATTAGAACTCTATTGCTACGATACCTAGACATCTGCAGACGCTACTTCCTAGCAAGGAAGTGTCGCATTTACATTCATTTGAAGGGTAGACGAGGAATACATGACACTTCGCAAATCATATAATATCTTACCATGAAACGTAGAAATGAGATGCGATATCGCGTTTTAAGAATCGTAAGAACTCTATTGCTACGATACGTAGACATCTGCAAACGCCATTTCCTTGCAAGGAAGTGTCGCATTTACATTCAGTTGATGTGTAGACGAGGAATACATAACACATCGCAAATCATATTATATCTTACCATGAAACATAGAAATGAGATGCGATATCGCGTTTTAAGAAGCATTAGAACACTATTGCTACGATACGTAGACATCTGCAAACGCTATTTCCTTGCAAGGAAGTGTCGCATTTACATTCATTTGAAGCATGGACGAGGAATACATGACACTTCGCAAATCATATTATATCTTACCATGAAACATAGAAATGAGATGCGACATCGCGTTCTAAGAAGCATTAGAACACTACTGCTACGATAGGTAGACATTTGCAAACGCTATTTCCTTGCAAGGAAGAGTCGCATTTACATTCATTTGAATCGTAGACGAGGAATGCATAACACTTCGCAAAGGATATTATATCTTATCATGAAACATAGATATGAGATGCAATATCTCGTTTTAAGAAGCATTTGAAATCTATTGCTTCGATACATAGACATCTGCAAACGCTATTTTCTTGCAAGGAAGTGTCGCATTTACATTCATTTGATGTGTAGACGAGGAATACATAACACTTCGCAAATCATATTCTATCTTACCATGAAACATAGAAATGAAATGCGATATCGCGTTTTAAGAAGCATTAGAAATCTATTGCTACGATACGTAGACATCTGCAAACGCTATTTCCTAGCGAGAAAGTGTCGCATTCACATTCATTTGAAGTGTAGACGAGGAATACATAACACTTCGCAAATCATATTATATCTTACCATGAAACATAGAAATGAGATGCGATATCGCGTTCTAAGAAGCATTAGAACTCTATTGCTACGATACGTAGACATCTGCAAACGCTATTTCCTTGCAAGGAAGTGTCGCATTTACATTCATTTGAAGTATAGACGAGGAATATATGACACTTCGCAAATCATATAATATCTTACCATGAAACATAGAAATGAGAGGCGATATCGCGTTTTAAGAATCATAAGAACTCTATTGCTACGATACGTAGACATCTGCAAACGCTATTTCCTTGCAAGGAAGTGTCGCATTTACATTCATTTGATGTGTAGACGAGGAATACATAACACTTCGCAAATCATATTATATCTTACCATGAAACATAGAAATGAGATGCGATATCGCGTTTTAAGAAGCACTAGAAAGCTACTGCTACGATACGTAGACATCTGCAAACGCTATTTCCTAGCGAGGAAGTATCGCATTCACATTCATTTGAAGAGTAGACTAGGAATACATAACACTTCGAAAATCATGTTATATCTTTCCATGAAACATAGAAATGAGATGCGATATCGCGTTTTAAGAAGCATTAGAACACTACTGCTACGATAGGTAGACATTTGCAAACGCTATTTCCTTGCAAGGAAGTGTCGCAGTTACATTCATTTGAAGTGTAGAGGAGGAATACATAACACTTCGCAAATCATATTACATCTTACCATGAAACATAGAAATGAGATGCGATATCGCGTTTTAAGAAGCATTAGAACTCTATTGCTACGATACCTAGATATCTGCAGACGCTATTTCCTAGCAAGGAAGTGTCGCATTTACGTTCATTTGAAGTGTAGACGAGGAATGCATGACACTTCGCAAATCATATTATATCTTATCATGAAACATAGAAATGAGATGCGATATCGCGTTTTAAGTATCATAAGAACCCTATTGCTACGATACGTAGACATCTGCAAACGCTATTTCCTTGCAAGGAAGTGTCGCATTTACATTCAGTTGATGTGTAGGCGAGGAATACATAACACATCGCAAATCATATTATATCTTACCATGAAACATAGAAATGAGATGCGATATCGCGTTTTAAGATGCAGCAGAAATCCATTGCTACGATACGTAGACATCAGCAAACGCTATTTCCTTGCAAGAAAGTGTCGCATTTACATTCATTTGAAGTGTAGACGACGGATATATAACACTTCGCAAATCATATTATACCTTACCATGAAACAGAAATGAGATGCGATATCGCGTTTTAAGAATCATAAGAACTCTATTGCTACGATACGTAGACATCCGCAAACGCTATTTCCTTGCAAGGAAGTGTCGCATTTACATTCATTTGAAGCGTGGACGAGGAATACATGACACTTCGCAAATCATATTATATCTTACCACGAAACATAGAAATGAGATGCGATATCGCTTTTTAAGAAGCATTAGAACTCTATTGCTACGATACCTAGACATCTGCAGACGCTACTTCCTAGCAAGGAAGTGTCGCATTTACATTCATTTGAAGGGTAGACGAGGAATACATGACACTTCGCAAATCATATTATATCTTACCACGAAACATAGAAATGAGATGCGATATCGCGTTTTAAGAAGCATTAGAACTCAATTGCTACGATACCTAGACATCTGCAGACGCTACTTCCTAGCAGGGAAGTGTCGCATTTACATTCAGTTGATGTGTAGACGAGGAATACATAACACTTCGCAAATCATATTATATCTTACCATGAAACATAGAAATGAGATGCGATATCGCGTTTTAAGAAGTATTAGAGCTCTATTGCTACGATACGTTGACATCTGCAAACGCTATTTCCTTGCCAAGAAGTGTCGCATTTACATTCATTTGAAGTGTAGACGAGGAATACATAACACTTCGCAAATCATATTATATCTTACCATGAAACATAGAAATGAGATCCGATATCGCGTTTTAAGAATCATAAGAACTCTATTGCTACGATACGTAGACATCTGCAAACGCTATTTCCTTGCAAGGAAGTGTTGCATTTACATTCAGTTGATGTGTAGACGAGGAATACATAGCACATCGCAAATCATATTATATCTTACCATGAAACATAGAAATGAGGTGCGATATCGCGTTTTAAGAATCATAAGATCTCTATTGCTACGATACGTAGACATCTGCAAACGCTATTTCCTTGCAAGGAAGTGTCGCATTTACATTCATTCGAAGCGTGGACGAGGAATACATGACACTTCGCAAATCATATTATATCTTACCACGAAACATAGAAACGAGATGCGATATCGCGTTTTAAGAAGCATTAGAACTCTATTGCTACGATACCTAGACATCTGCAGACGCTACTTCCTAGTAAGGAAGTGTCGCATTTACATTCATTTGAAGTGTACACGAGGAATACATAGCACATCGCAAATCATATTATATCTTACCATGAAACATAGAAATGAGATGCGATATCGCGTTTTAAAAATCATAAGAAATCTATTGCTACGATACGTAGACATCTGCAATCGCTATTTCCTTGCAAGGAAGTGTCGCATTTACTTTCATTTGAATCGTAGACGAGGAATGCATAACACTTCGCAATGAATATTATATCTTATCATGAAACATAGATATGAGATGCAATATCTCGTTTTAAGAAGCATTAGAACTCTATTGCTACGATAGCTAGACATCTGCAATCGCTATTTCCTTGCAAGGAAGTGTCGCACTTACTTTCATTTGAATCGTAGACGAGGAATGCATAACACTTCGCAATGAATATTATATCTTATCATCAAACATAGATATGAGATGCAATATCTCGTTTTAAGAAGCATTTGAAATCTATTGCTTCAATACGTAGACATCTGCAAACGCTATTTCCTTGCAAGGAAGTGTCGCATTTACATTCATTTGAAGTGTAGACAAGGAATACATAACACTTCGCAAATCATATTATACCTTACCATGAAACATAGAAATGAGATGCGATATCGCGTTTTAAGAAGCATTAGAACTCTATTGCTACGATACCTAGACATCTGCAGACGCTATTTCCTAGCAAGGAAGTGTCGCATTTACATTCATTTGAAGTGTAGACGAGGAATACATGACACTTCGCAAATCATATAATATCTTACCATGAAACATAGAAATGAGATGCGATATCGCGTTTTAAGAATCATAAGAACTCTATTGCTACGATACGTAGACATCTGCAAACGCTATTTCCTTGCAAGGAAGTGTCGCATTTACATTCATTTGAAGCGTAGACGAGGACTACATGACACTTCGCAAATCATGTAATATCTTACCATGAAACATAGAAATGAGATGCGATATCGCGTTTTAAGAATCATAAGAACTCTATTGCTACCATACGTAGACATCTGCAAACGCTATTTCCTTGCAAGGAAGTGTCGCATTTACATTCATTTGAATCGTAGACGAGGAATGCATAACACTTCGCAAATCATATTACATCTTACCATGAAACATAGAAATGAGATGCGATATCGAGTTTTAAGAAACATTAGAACTCTATAGCTACGATACGCAGACATCTGCAAACGCCATTTCCTTGCAGGGAAGTGTCGCATTTACATTCATTTGAAGTGTAGACGAGGAATGCATGACACTTCGCAAATCATATTATGTCTTACCATGAAACATAGAAATGAGATGCGATATCGCGTTTTAAGGAGCACTAGAAAGCTATTGCTACGATACGTAGACATCTGCAAACGCTATTTCCTAGCGAGGAAGTATCGCATTTACATTCATTTGAAGTGTAGGCGAGGAATACATAACACTTCGCAAATCATATTATATCTTACCATGAAACATAGAAATGAGATGCGATATCGCGTTTTAAGAAGCATTAGAACTCTATTGCTACGATACGTAGACATCTGCAAACGCTATTTCCTAGCGAGAAAGTGTCGCATTCACATTCATTTGAATCGTAGACGAGGATACATGATGCTTCGCAAATCATATTATATCTTACCATGATACATAGAAATGAGATGCGATATCGCGTTTTAAGGAGCATTAGAAATCTATTGCTGTGATACGTAGACATCTGCAGACGCTACTTCCTAGCAAGGAAGTGTCGCATTTACATTCATTTGAAGTGTAGACGAGGAATACATAACACTTCGCAAATCATATTCTATCTTACCATGAAACATAGAAATGAAATGCGATATCGCGTTTTAAGAAGCATTAGAAATCTATTGCTACGATACGTAGACATCTGCAAACGCTATTTCCTAGCGAGAAAGTGTCGCATTCACATTCATTTGAAGTGTAGACGAGGAATACATAACACTTCGCAAATCATATTATATCTTTCCATGAAACATAGAAATGAGATGCGATATCGCGTTTTAAGAAGCATTAGAACACTACTGCTACGATAGGTAGACATTTGCAAACGCTATTTCCTTGCAAGGAAGTGTCGCAGTTACATTCATTTGAAGTGTAGAGGAGGAATACATAACACTTCGCAAATCATATTACATCTTACCATGAAACATAGAAATGAGATGCGATATCGCGTTTTAAGAAGCATTAGAACTCTATTGCTACGATACCTAGACATCTGCAGACGCTATTTCCTAGCAAGGAAGTGTCGCATTTACATTCATTTGAAGTGTAGACGAGGAATACATGACACTTCGCAAATCATATTATATCTTATCATGAAACATAGAAATGAGATGCGATAACGCGTTCTAAGAAGTTCTAGAATTCTATTGCTACGATATGTAGACATCTGCAAACGCTATTTCCTTGCAAGGAGGTGTCGCATTTACATTCATTTGAAGTGTAGAGGAGGAATTAATAACACTTCGCAAATCATATTACATCTTACCATGAAACAGAAATGAGATGCAATATCGCGTTTTAAGAAGCATTAGAACTCTATTGCTACGATACCTAGAAATCTGAAGACGCTATTTCCTAGCAAGGAAGTGTGGCATTTACATTCATTTGAAGTGTAGACGAGGAATGCATGACACCTCGCAAATCATATTATATCTTATAATGAAACATAGAAATGAGATGCGATATCGCGTTTTAAGTATCATAAGAACTCTATTGCTACGATACGTAGACATCTGCAAACGCTATTTCCTTGCAAGGAAGTGTCGCATTTACATTCAGTTGATGTGTAGGCGAGGAATACATAACACTTCGCAAATCATATTATATCTTACCACGAAACATAGAAATGAGATGCGATATCGCGTTTTAAGAAGCATTAGAACTCAATTGCTACGATACCTAGACATCTGCAGACGCTACTTCCTAGCAAGGAAGTGTCGCATTTACATTCAGTTGATGTGTAGACGAGGAATACATAACACTTCGCAAATCATATTATATCTTACCATGAAACATAGAAATGAGATGCGATATCGCGTTTTAAGAAGTATTAGAACTCTATTGCTACGATACGTTGACATCTGCAAACGCTATTTCCTTGCCAAGAAGTGTCGCATTTACATTCATTTGAAGCGTAGACGAGGAATACATAACACTTCGCAAATCATATTATACCTTACCATGAAACATAGAAATGAGATGCGATATCGCGTTTTAAGAATCATAAGAACTATATTGCTACGATACGTAGACATCTGCAAACGCTATTTCCTTGCAAGGAAGTGTCGCATTCACATTCATTTGAAGTGTAGACGAGGAATACATGACACTTCGCAAATCTGATTATATCTTACCGTGATACGTAGAAATGAGATGCGATATCGCGTTTTAAGAAGCATTAGAACTCTATTGCTACGATACCTAGACATCTGCAGACGCTATTTCCTTGCAAGGAAGTGTCGCATTTACATTCATTTGAAGTGTAGACGAGGAATACATAGCACATCGCAAATCATATTATATCTTACCATGAAACATAGAAATGAGATGCGATATCGCGTTTTAAGAATCATAAGAAATCTATTGCTACGATACGTAGACATCTGCAATCGCTATTTCCTTGCAAGGAAGTGTCGCACTTACTTTCATTTGAATCGTAGACGAGGAATGCATAACACTTCGCAATGAATATTATACCTTACCACGAAACATAGAAACGAGATGCGATATCGCGTTTTAAGAAGCATTAGAACTCTATTGCTACGATACCTAGACATCTGCAGACGCTACTTCCTAGCAAGGAAGTGTCGCATTTACATTCATTTGAAGTGTACACGAGGAATACATAGCACATCGCAAATCATATTATATCTTACCATGAAACATAGAAATGAGATGCGATATCGCGTTTTAAGAATCATAAGAAATCTATTGCTACGATACGTAGACATCTGCAATCGCTATTTCCTTGCAAGGAAGTGTCGCATTTACTTTCATTTGAATCGTAGACGAGGAATGCATAACACTTCGCAATGAATATTATATCTTATCATGAAACATAGATATGAGATGCAATATCTCGTTTTAAGAAGCATTTGAAATCTATTGCTTCAATACGTAGACATCTGCAAACGCTATTTCCTTGCAAGGAAGTGTCGCATTTACATTCATTTGAAGTGTAGACAAGGAATACATAACACTTCGCAAATCATATTATACCTTACCATGAAACATAGAAATGAGATGCGATATCGCGTTTTAAGAAGCATTAGAAATCTATTGCTACGATACGTAGACATCTGCAAACGCTATTTCCTAGCGAGGAAGTGTCGCATTCACATTCATTTGAAGTGTAGACGAGGAATACATGACACTTCGCAAATCTTATTATATCTTACCGTGATACGTAGAAACGAGATGCGATATCGCGTTTTAAGAATCATAAGAAATCTATTGCTACGATACGTAGACATCTGCAATCGCTATTTCCTTGCAAGGAAGTGTCGCATTTACTTTCATTTGAATCGTAGACGAGGAATGCATAACACTTCGCAGTGAATATTATATCTTATCATGAAACATAGATATGAGATGCAATATGTCGTTTTAAGAAGCATTTGAAATCTATTGCTTCAGTACGTAGACATCTGCAAACGCTATTTCCTTGCAAGGAAGTGTCGCATTTACATTCATTTGAAGTGTAGACAAGGAATACATAACACTTCGCAAATCATATTATACCTTACCACGAAACATAGAAATGAGATGCGATATCGCGTTTTAAGAATCATAAGAACTATATTGCTACGATACGTAGACATCTGCAAACGCTATTTCCTTGCAAGGAAGTGTCGCATTCACATTCATTTGAAGTGTAGACGAGGAATACATGACACTTCGCAAATCTTATTATATCTTACCGTGATACGTAGAAATGAGATGCGATATCGCGTTTTACGAAGCATTAGAACTCTATTGCTACGATACCTAGACATCTGCAGACGCTATTTCCTTGCAAGGAAGTGTCGCATTTACATTCATTTGAAGTGTAGACGAGGAATACATAGCACATCGCAAATCATATTATATCTTACCATGAAACATAGAAATGAGATGCGATATCGCGTTTTAAGAATCATAAGAAATCTATTGCTACGATACGTAGACATCTGCAATCGCTATTTCCTTGCAAGGAAGTGTCGCACTTACTTTCATTTGAATCGTAGACGAGGAATGCATAACACTTCGCAATGAATATTATACCTTACCATGAAACATAGAAATGAGATGCGATATCGCGTTTTAAGAAGCATTAGAACTCTACTGCTACGATACGTAGACATCTGCAAACGCTATTTCCTAGCGAGGAAGTATCGCATTAACATTCATTTGAAGTGTAGACGAGGAATACATAAATCTTCGCAAATCATATTATATCTTACCATGAAACATAGAAATGAGATGCAATATCTCGTTTTAAGAAGCATTTGAACTCTATTGCTTCGATACGTAGACATCAGCAAACGCTATTTCCTTGCAAGGAAGTGTCGCATTTACATTCATTTGAAGTGTAGACGAGTAATACATAACACTTCGCAAATCATATTATGTCTTACCATGAAACATAGAAATGAGATGCGATATCGCGTTCTAAGAAGCATTAGAACACTACTGCTACGATAGGTAGACATTTCCAAACGCTATTTCCTTGCGAGGAAGTGTCGCATTTACATTCAGTTGATGTGTAGACGAGGAATACATAACACTTCGCAAATCATATTATATCTTACCATGAAACATAGAAATGAGATGCGATATAGCGTTTTAAGAAGCATTAGAACTCTATTGCTACGATACCTAGACATCTGCAGACGCTATTTCCTTGCAAGGAAGTGTCGCATTTGCATTCATTTGAAGTGTAGACGAGGAATACATAACACTCCGCAAATCATATTATATCTTAACATGAAACATAGAAATGAGATGCGATATCGCGTTTTAAGAATCATAAGATCTCTACTGCTACGATACGTAGACATCTGCAATCGCTATTTCCTAGCAAAGAAGTGTCGCATTTACATTCATTTGAAGTGTAGCCGAGGAATAAATAACACTTC
The DNA here is from genome assembly GCF_050948175.1 of Xylocopa sonorina. Taxonomy (NCBI): domain Eukaryota; kingdom Metazoa; phylum Arthropoda; class Insecta; order Hymenoptera; family Apidae; genus Xylocopa; species Xylocopa sonorina. Next base: position 314,996 of record NW_027490356.1, read on the forward strand.
GCAAATCGTATTATATCTTACCATGAAACATAGAAATGAGATGCGATATCGCGTTTTAAGAATCATAAGAACTCTATTGCTACGATACGTAGACATCTGCAAACGCTATTTCCTTGCAAGGAAGTGTCGTATTTACATTCATTTGATGTGTAGACGAGGAATACATAACACTTCGCAAATCATATTGTATCTTACCATGAAACATAGAAATGAGATGCGATATCGCGTTTTAAGAAGCATTAGATCTCTATTGCTACGATACCTAGATATCTGCAAACGCTATTTCCTAGCAAGGAAGTATCGCATTCACATTCATTTGAAGAGTAGATTAGGAATACGTAACACTTCGCAAATCATGTTATATCTTACCATGAAACATAGAAATGAGATGCGATATCGCGTTTTAAGAATCATATTAACTCTATTGCTACGATACGTAGACATCTGCAATCGCTATTTCCTTGCAAGGAAGTGTCGCATTCACATTCATTTGAAGTGTAGACGAGGAATGCATAACACATCGCAATGAATATTATATCTTATCATGAAACATAGATATGAGATGCAATATCTCGTTTTAAGGAGCATTTGAACTCTATTGCTTCGATACGTAGACATCTGCATACGCTATTTCCTTGCAAGGAAGTGTCGCATTTACATTCATTTTAAGTGTAGACGAGGAATACATAACAGTTCGCAAATCATATTATATCTTACCATGAAACATAGAAATGAGATGCGATATCGCGTTTTAAGAAGCATTAGAACACTATTGCTACGATAGGTAGACATTTGCAAACGCTATTTCCTTGCAAGGAAGTGTCGCATTTACATTCATTTGAAGTGTAGAGGAGGAATACATAACACTTCGCAAATCATATTACATCTTACCATGAAACATAGAAATGAGATGCGATATCGCGTTTTAAGAAGCATTAGAACACTATTGCTACGATAGGCAGACATTTGCAAACGCTATTACCTTGCAAGGAAGTGTCGCATTTACATTCATTTGAAGTGTAGACGAGGAATACATGACACTTCGCAAATCATATTATGTCTTACCATGAAACATAGAAATGAGATGCGATATCGCGTTTTAAGAAGCAGCAGAAATCCATTGCTACGATACGTAGACATCTGCAAATGCTATTTCCTTGCAAGAAAGTGTCGCATTTACATTCACTTGAAGTGTAGACGACGGATATATAACACTTCGCAAATCATATTATACCTTACCATGAAACAGAAATGAGATGCGATATCGCGTTTTAAGAATCATAAGAACTCTATTGCTACGATACGTAGACATCTGCAAACGCTATTTCCTTGCAAGGAAGTGTCGCATTTACATTCATTTGAGTCGTAGAGGAGGAATGCATAGCACTTCGCAAAGAATATTATATCTTATCATGATACATAGATATGAGATGCAATATCTCGTTTTAAGAAGCATTTGAACTCTATTGCTTCGATACGTAGACATCTGCAAACGCTATTTCCTTGTAAGGAAGGGTTGCATTTACATTCATTTGAAGTGTAGACGAGGAATACATAACACTTCGCAAATCATATTATATCTTACCATGAAACATAGAAATGAGATGCGATATCGCGTTTTAAGAAGCATTAGAACTCTATTGCTACGATACGTAGACATCTGCAATCGCTATTTGCTTGGAACGAAGTGTCACATTTACTTTCATTTGAAGTGTAGCCGAGGAATAAATAACACTTCGCAAATCGTATTATATCTTATCTTGAAACATAGATATGAGATGCGATATCGCGTTTTAAGGATCATATGAAATCTATTGCTACGATACGTAGACATCTGCAATCGCTATTTCCTTGCAACGAAGTGTCGCATTTACTTTCATTTGAATCGTAGACGAGGAATGCATAACACTTCGCAATGAATATTATATCTTATCATGAAACGTAGATATGAGATGCAATATTTCGTTTTAAGAAGCATTTGAAATCTATTGCTTCGATACGTAGACATCTGCAAACGCTATTTCCTTGCAAGGAAGTGTCGCATTTACATTCATTTGAAGTGTAGACGAGGAATACATAACACTTCGCAAATCATATTATATCATACCATGAAACATAGAAATGAGATGCGATATCGCGTTTTAAGAATCATAAGAACTCTATTGCTACGATACGTAGACATCGGCAAACGCTATTTCCTAGCAAGGAAGTGTCGCATTTACATTCATTTGATGTGTAGACGAGGAATACATAACACTTCGCAAATCATATAATACCCTACCATGAAACGTAGAAATGAGATGCGATATCGCGTTTTAAGAATCATAAGAACTCTATTGCTACGATACGTAGACATCTGCAAACGCTATTTCCTTGCAAGGAAGTGTCGCATTTACATTCATTTGAAGTGTAAACGAGGAATACATGACACTTCGCAAATCATATTATATCTTACCATGAAACATAGAAATGTGATGCGATATCGCGTTTTAAGAAGCATTAGAATTCTATTGCTACGATACGTAGACATCTGCAAACGCTATTTCCTTGCAAGGAAGTGTCGCATTTACATTCATTTGATGTGTAGACAAGGTATAAATAACACTTCGCAAATCATATTATATCTTACCATGAAACATAGAAATGAGATGCGATATCGCGTTTTAAGAAGCACTAGAAAGCTATTGCTACGATACGTAGACATCTGCAAACGCTATTTCCTAGCGAGGAAGTATCGCGTTTACATTCATTTGAAGTGTAGGCGAGGAATACATAACACTTCGCAAATCATATTATATCTTACCATGAAACATAGAAATGAGATGCGATATCGCGTTTTAAGAAGCATTAGAACTCTATTGCTACGATACGTAGACATCTGCAAACGCTATTTCCTAGCGAGAAAGTGTCGCATTCACATTCATTTGAATCGTAGACGAGGATACATGATACTTCGCAAATCATATTATATCTTACCATGATACATAGAAATGAGATGCGATATCGCGTTTTAAGAAGCACTAGAAAGCTACTGCTACGATACGTAGACATCTGCAAACGCTATTTCCTAGCGAGGAAGTATCGCATTTACATTCATTTGAAGAGTAGACCAGGAATACATAACACTTCGAAAATCATGTTATATCTTTCCATGAAACATAGAAATGAGATGCGATATCGCGTTTTAAGAAGCATTAGAACTCTATTGCTACGATACCTAGACATCTGCAGACGCTATTTCCTAGCAAGGAAGTGTCGCATTTACATTCATTTGAAGTGTAGACGAGGAATACATGACACTTCGCAAATCATATTATATCTTATCATGAAACATAGAAATGAGATGCGATAACGCGTTTTAAGAAGCACTAGAATTCTATTGCTACGATATGTAGACATCTGCAAACGCTATTTCCTTGCAAGGAAGTGTCGCATTTACATTCACTTGAAGTGTAGAGGAGGAATTAATAACACTTCGCAAATCATATTACATCTTACCATGAAACAGAAATGAGATGCAATATCGCGTTTTAAGAAGCATTAGAACTCTATTGCTACGATACCTAGAAATCTGAAGACGCTATTTCCTAGCAAGGAAGTGTGGCATTTACATTCATTTGAAGTGTAGACGAGGAATGCATGACACTTCGCAAATCATATTATATCCTACCACGAAACATAGAAATGAGATGCGATATCGCGTTTTAAGAAGCATTAGAACTCTATTGCTACGATACCTATACATCAGCAGACGTTATTTCCTTGCAAGGAAGTGTCGCATTTACATTCATTTGAATCGTAGACGAGGAATGCATAACACTTCGCAATGAATATTATATCTTATCATGAAACATTGATATGAGATGCGATATCGCGTTTTAAGAAGCATTAGATCTCTATTGCTACGATACCTAGACATCTGCAGACGCTATTTCCTAGCAAGGAAGTGTCGCATTTACATTCATTTGAAGTGTGGACGAGGAATACATGATACTTCGCTAGTCATATTATATCTTACCATGAAACATAGCAATGGGATGCGATATCGCGTTTTAAGAAGCACTAGAAAGCTATTGCTACGATACGTAGACATCTGCAAACGCTATTTCCTAGCGAGGAAGTATCGCATTCACATTCATTTGAAGTGTAGACGATGAATACGTAACACTTCGCAAATCATGTTATACCTTACCATGAAACATAGAAATGAGATGCGATATCGCGTTTTAAGAATCATAAGAACTCTATTGCTACGATACGTAGACATCTGCAAACGCTATTTCCTTGCAAGGAAGTGTCGCATTTACATTCATTTGAATCGTAGACGAGGAATGCATAACACTTCGCAAATCATTTTATATCTTACCATGATACATAGAAATGAGATGCGATATCGCGTTTTAAGAAGCATTAGATCTCTATTGCTACGATACCTAGACATCTGCAGACGCTATTTCCTAGCAAGGAAGTGTCGCATTTACATTCATTTGATGTGTAGACGAGGAATACATAACACTTCGCAAATCATATTATATCTTACCATGAAACATAGAAATGTGATGCGATATCGCGTTTTAAGAATAATAAGAACTCTATTGCTACGATACGTAGACATCTGCAAACGCTATTTTCTTGCAAGGAAGTGTCGCACTTACATTTATTTGAAGTGTAGACGAGGAATACATGACACTTCGCAAATCATATAATATCTTACCATGAAACGTAGAAATGAGATGCGATATCGCGTTTTAAGAATCATAAGAACTCTAATGCTACGATACGTAGACATCTGCAAACGCTATTTCCTTCTAAGGAAGTGTCGCATTTACATTCAATTGAAGTGTAGACGAGGAATACATGACACTTCGCAAACCATATTATATCTTACCATGAAACATAGAAATGAGATGCGATATCGCGTTTTAAGAATCATAAGGTCTCTATTGCTACGATACGTAGACATCTGCAAACGCAATTTCCTTGCAAGGAAGTGTCGCATTTACATTCATTTGATGTGTAGACGAGGAATACATAACACTTCGCAAATCATATTATATCTTACCATGAAACATAGAAATGAGATGCGACATCGCGTTCTAAGATGCATTAGAACACTACTGCTACGATAGGTAGACATTTGCAAACGCTATTTCCTTGCAAGGAAGAGTCGCATTTACAATCATTTGAATCGTAGACGAGGAATGCATAACACTTCGCAAAGAATATTATATCTTATCATGAAACATAGATATGAGATGCAATATCTCGTTTTAAGAAGCATTTGAAATCTATTGCTTCGATACGTAGACATCTGCAAACGCTATTTTCTTGCAAGGAAGTGTCGCATTTACATTCATTCGAGGTGTAGACAAGGAATACATAACACTTCGCAAATCATATTATATCTTACCATGAAACATAGCAATTGGATGCGATATCGCGTTTTAAGAAGCACTAGAAAGCTATTGCTGCGATACGTAGACATATGCAAACGCTATTTCCTAGCGAGGAAGTATCGCATTCACATTCATTTGAAGTGTAGACGATGAATACGTAACACTTCGCAAATCATGTTATACCTTACCATGAAACATAGAAATGAGATGCAATATCGCGTTTTAAGAATCATAAGAACTCTATTGCTACGATACGTAGACACCTGCAAACGCTATTTCCTTGCGAGGAAGTGTCGCATTTACATTCATTTGAGTCGTAGACGAGGAATGCATAACACTTCGCAAATCATTTTATATCTTACCATGATACATAGAAATGAGATGCGATATCGCGTTTTAAGAAGCATTAGAACTCTATTGCTACGATACCTAGACATCTGCAGACGCTATTTCCTAGCAAGGAAGTGTCGCATTTACATTCATTTGATGTGTAGACGAGGAATACATAAAACTTCGCAAATCATGTTATATCTTACCATGAAACATAGAAATGAGATGCGATATCGCGTTCTAAGAAGCATTAGAACACTACTGCTACGATAGGTAGACATTTGCAAACGCTATTTCCTTGCGAGGAAGTGTCGCATTTACATTCAGTTGATGTGTAGACGAGGAATACATAACACTTCGCAAATCATATTATATCTTACCATGAAACATAGAAATGAGATGCGATATCGCGTTTTAAGAAGCATTAGAACTCTTTTGCTACGATACGTAGACATCTGCAAACGCTATTTCCTTGCAAGGAAGTGTCGCATTTACATTCATTTGAAGTGTAGACGAGGAATACATGACACTTCGCAAATCATATTATATCTTAACATGAAACATAGAAATGAGACGCGATATCGCGTTTTAAGAAGCATTAGGAATCTATTGCTACGATACGTAGACATCTGCAAACGCTATTTCCTAGCGAGGAAGTGTCGCATTCACATTCATGTGAAGTGTAGACGAGGAATACATAACACTTCGCAAATCATATTATATCTTACCATGAAAAATAGAAATGAGATGCGATATCGCGTTTTAAGAAGCATTAGAACTCTATTGCTACGATACCTAGACATCTGCAAACGCTATTTCCTTGCAGGGAAGTGTCGCATTTACATTCATTTGAATCGTAGACGAGGAATGCATAACACTTCGCAATGAATATTATATATTATCATGGATCATAGATATGAGATGCAATATCTCGTTTTAAGAAGCATTAGGACTCTATTGCTACGATACCTAGATATCTGCAGACGCTATTTCCTAGCAAGGAAGTGTCGTATTTACATTCATTTGAAGTGTAGACGAGGAATACATAACACTTCGCAAATCATATTATATCATACCATGAAACATAGAAATGGGATGCGATATCGCGTTTTAAGGAGCACTAGAAAGCTATTGCTACGATACGTAGACATCTGCAAACGCTATTTCCTAGCGAGGAAGTATCGCATTTACATTCATTTGAAGTGTAGACGAGGAATACATGACACTTCGCAAATCATATTATATCTTACCATGAAACATAGAAATGAGATGCGATATCGCGTTTTAAGAAGCATTGGAACTCTATTGCTACGATACGTAGACATCTGCAAACGCTATTTCCTAGCGAGGAAGTATCGCATTCACATTCATTTGAAGAGTAGACTAGGAATACGTAACACTTCGCAAATCATGTTATATCTTACCATGAAACATAGAAATGACATGCGATATCGCGTTTTAAGAATCATATGAACTCTATTGCTACGATACGTAGACATCTGCAGTCGCTATTTCCTTGCAAGGAAGTGTCGCATTCACATTCATTTGAAGTGTAGACGAGGAATGCATAACACATCGCAATGAATATTATATCTTATCATGAAACATAGATATGAGATGCAATATCTCGTTTTAAGGAGCATTTGAACTCTATTGCTTCGATACGTAGACATCTGCATACGCTATTTCCTTGCAAGGAAGTGTCGCTTTTACATTCATTTGAAGTGTAGACGAGGAATACATAACACTTCGCAAATCATATTATACCTTACCATGAAACATAGAAATGAGATGCGATATCGCGTTTTAAGAATCATAAGAACTCTATTGCTACGATCCGTAGACATCTGCAAACGCTATTTCCTTGCGAGGAAGTGTCGCATTTACATTCATTTGAAGTGTAGACGAGGAATACATGACACTCCGCAAATCATATTATACCTTACCATGAAACATAGAAATGAGATGCGATATCGCGTTTTAAGAATCATAAGAACTCTATTGCAACGATACGTAGACATCTGCAAACGATATTTCCTTGCAAGCAAGTGTCGTATTTACATTCATTTGATGTGTAGACGAGGAATACATAACACTTCGCAAATCATATTATATCTTACCATGAAACATAGAAATGAGATGCGATATCGCGTTTTAAGAAGCATTAGAACTCAACTGCGACGATACGTAGACATCTGCAAACGCTACTTCCTAGCGAGGAAGTGTCGCATTTGCATTCATTTGAAGTGTAGACGAGGAATACATAACACTCCGCAAATCATATTATATCTTACCATGAAACATAGAAATGAGATGCGATATCGCGTTTTAAGAATCATAAGAACTCTACTGCTACGATACGTAGACATCTGCAAACGCTATTTCCTTGCAAGGAAGTGTCGCATTCACATTCATTTGAATCGTAGACGAGGAATGCATAACACTTCGCAATGAATGTTATATCTTGTCATGAAACATAGATATGAGATGCAATATCTCGTTTTAAGAAGCATTTGAACTCTATTGCTTCGATACGTGGACATCTGCAATCGCTATTTCCTTGCAAAGAAGTGTCGCATTTACATTCATTTGAAGTGTAGCCGAGGAATACATAACACTTCGCAAATCGTATTATATCTTACCATGAAACATAGAAATGAGATGCGATATCGCGTTTTAAGAAGCATTAGAACTCTATTGCTACGATCCGTAGACATCTGCAAACGCTATTTCCTTGCAAGGAAGTGTCGCATTTACATTCATTTGAATCGTAGACGAGGAATGCATATCACTTCGCAATGAATATTATATCTTATAATGAAACATAGGTATGAGATGCAATATCTCGTTTTAAGAAGCATTTGAACTCTATTGTTTCGATACGTAGACATCTGCAAACGCTATTTCCTTGCAAGGAAGGGTCGCATTTACATTCATTTGAAGTGTAGGCGAGGAATACATAACACTTCGCAAATCATATTATATCTTACCGTGAAACATAGAAATGACATGCGATATCGCGTTTTAAGAATGATATGAACTCTATTGCTACGGTACGTAGACATCTGCAATCGCTACAACCTTGCAAGGAAGTGTCGCATTTACTTTCATTTGAATCGTAGACGAGGAATACATGACACTTCGCAAATCATATTATATCCTACCATGAAACATAGAAATGAGATGCGATATCGCGTTTTAAGAAGCATTAGAACTCTATTGCTACGATACGTAGAAATCTGCAAGCGCTATTTCCTTGCAAGGAAGTGTCGCATTTACATTCATTTGAATCGTAGACGAGGAATGCATAACACCTCGCAATGAATATTATATCTTATCATGAAACATAGATATGAGATGCAATATCTCGTTTTAAGAAGCATTTGAACTCTATTGCTTCGATACGTAGACATCTGCAAACGCTATTTCCTTGCAAGGAAGTGTCACATTTACATTCATTTGAAGTGTAGACGAGGAATACATGACACTTCGCAAATCATATTATATCTTACCATGAAACATAGAAAAGAGATGCGATATCGCGTTTTAAGAAGCATTAGAAAGCTATTGCTACGATACGTAGACATCTGCAAACGCTATTTCCTAGCGAGGAAGTATCGCATTCACATTCATTTGAAGTGTAGACGAGGAATACATAACACTTCGCAAATCATGTTATATCTTACCATGAAACATAGAAATGAGATGCGATATCGCGTTTTAAGTATCATATGAACTCTATTGCTACGATACGTAGACATCTGCAAACGCTATTTCCTTGCAAGGAAGTATCGCATTTACATTCATCTGAATCGTAGACGAGGAATGCATAACACTTCGCAATGAATATTATATCTCATCATGAAACATAGATATGAGATGCAATATGTCGTTTTAAGAAGCATTTGAACTCTATTGCTTCGATACGTAGACATCTGCAAACACTATTTCCTAGCGAGGAAGTGTCGCATTCACATTCATTTGAAGTGTAGACGAGGAATACATAACACTTCGTAAATCATATTGTATCTTACCATGAAACATAGAAATGAGATGCGATATCGCGTTTTAAGAATCATAAGAACTCTATTGCTACGATACGTAGACATCTGCAAACGCTATTTCCTTGCAAGGAAGTGTCGCATTTACATTCATCTGAATCGTAGGCGAGGAATGCATAACACTTCGCAATGAATATTATATCTTATCATGAAACATAGATATGAGATGCAATATCTCGTTTTAAGAAGCATTTGAACTCTATTGCTTCGATACGTAGACATCTGCAAACGCTATTTCCTTGCAAGGAAGTGTCGCATTTATATTCATTTGAAGTGTAGACGAGGAATACATAACACTTCGCAAATCATATTATATCTTACCATGAAACGTAGAAATGAGATGCGATATCGCGTTCTAAGAAGCATTAGAACAATACTGCTACTATAGGTAGACATTTGCAAACGCTATTTCCTAGCGAGGAAGTGTCGCATTCACATTCATTTGAAGTGTAGACGAGGAATACATAACACTTCGCAAATCATATTATATCTTACCATGAAAAATAGAAATGAGATGCGATATCGCGTTTTAAGAAGCATTAGAACTCTATTGCTACGATACCTAGACATCTGCAGACGCTATTTCCTTGCAAGGAAGTGTCGCATTTACATTCATTTGAATCGTAGACGAGGAATGCATAACACTTCGCAAGTCATATTATATCTTACCATGAAACATAGAAATGAGATGCGATATCGCGTTTTAAGAAGCATTAGAACTCTATTGCTACGATACCTAGACATCTGCAGACGCTATTTCCTAGCAAGGAAGTGTCGCATTTACATTCATTTGAAGTGTAGACGAGGAATACATGACACTTCGCAAATCATATAATATCTTACCATGAAACATAGAAATGAGATGCGATATCGCGTTTTAAGAAGCATTAGAACTCTATTGCTACGATACGTAGACATCTGCAAACGCTATTTCCTTGCAAGGAAGTGTCGCATTTACATTCATTTGAATCGTAGACGAGGAATGCATAACACTTCGCAAGTCATATTATATCTTACCATGAAACATAGAAATGAGATGCGATATCGCGTTTTAAGAAGCATTAGAACTCTATTGCTACGATACCTAGACATCTGCAGACGCTATTTCCTAGCAAGGAAGTGTCGCATTTACATTCATTTGAAGTGTAGACGAGGAATACATGACACTTCGCAAATCATATAATATCTTACCATGAAACATAGAAATGAGATGCGATATCGCGTTTTAAGAATCATAAGAACTCTATTGCTACGATACGTAGACATCTGCAAACGCTATTTCCTTGCAAGGAAGTGTCGCATTTACATTCATTTGAAGTTTAGACGAAGAATACATACCACTTCGCAAATCATATTATATCTTACCATGAAACATAGAAATGAGATGCGATATCGCGTTCTGAGAAGCATTAGAACTCTATTGCTACGATACGTAGACATTTGCAAACGCTATTTCCTTGCAAGGAAGTGTCGCATTTACATTCATTTGAATCGTAGACGAGGAATGCATAACACTTCGCAATGAATATTATATATTATCATGAAACATAGATATGAGATGCAATATCTCGTTTTAAGAAGCATTAGGACTCTATTGCTACGATACCTAGATATCTGCAGACGCTATTTCCTAGCAAGGAAGTGTCGTATTTACATTCATTTGAAGTGTAGACGAGGAATACATAACACTTCGCAAATCATATTATATCATACCATGAAACATAGAAATGGGATGCGATATCGCGTTTTAAGGAGCACTAGAAAGCTATTGCTACGATACGTAGACATCTGCAAACGCTATTTCCTAGCGAGGAAGTATCGCATTTACATTCATTTGAAGTGTAGACGAGGAATACATGACACTTCGCAAATCATATTATATCTTACCATGAAACATAGAAATGAGATGCGATATCGCGTTTTAAGAAGCATTGGAACTCTATTGCTACGATACGTAGACATCTGTAAACGCTATTTCCTAGCGAGGAAGTATCGCATTCACATTCATTTGAAGAGTAGACTAGGAATACGTAACACTTCGCAAATCATGTTATATCTTACCATGAAACATAGAAATGACATGCGATATCGCGTTTTAAGAATCATATGAACTCTATTGCTACGATACGTAGACATCTGCAATCGCTATTTCCTTGCAAGGAAGTGTCGCATTCACATTCATTTGAAGTGCAGACGAGGAATGCATAACACATCGCAATGAATATTATATCTTATCATGAAACATAGATATGAGATGCAATATCTCGTTTTAAGGAGCATTTGAACTCTATTGCTTCGATACGTAGACATCTGCATACGCTATTTCCTTGCAAGGAAGTGTCGCATTTACATTCATTTGAAGCGTAGACGAGGAATACATAACACTTCGCAAATCATATTATACCTTACCATGAAACATAGAAATGAGATGCGATATCGCGTTTTAAGAATCATAAGAACTCTATTGCTACGATCCGTAGACATCTGCAAACGCTATTTCCTTGCGAGGAAGTGTCGCATTTACATTCATTTGAAGTGTAGACGAGGAATACATGACACTCCGCAAATCATATTATATCTTACCATGAAATATAGAAATGAGATGCGATATCGCGTTTTAAGAAGCAATAAAACAGTATTGCTGCGATAGGTAGACATCTGCAAACGCTATTTCCTTACAAGGAAGTGTCACATTTACATTCATTTGAAGTGTAGACGAGGAATACATAACACTTCGCAAATCATATTATTCCTTACCATGAAACATAGAAATGAGATGCAATATCTCGTTTTAAGAAGCATTAGAACTCTATTGCTACGATACGTAGACATCTGCAAACGCTATTTCCTTGCAAGGAAGTGTCGCATTTACATTCATTTGAAGTGTAGACGAGGAATACATAACACTACGCAAATCATATTATGTCTTACCATGAAACATAGAAATGAGATGCGATATCGCTTTTTAAGAAGCATTAGAAATCCATTGCTACGATACGTAGACATCTGCAAACGCTATTACCTTGCATGAAAGTGTCGCATTTACATTCATTTGAAGTGTAGCCGAGGAATACAGAACACTTCGCAAATCGTATTATATCTTACCATGAAACATAGAAATGAGATGCGATATCGCGTTTTTAAGAAGCATTAGAACTCTATTGCTACGATCCGTAGACATCTGCAAACGCTATTTCCTTGCAAGGAAGTGTCGCATTTACATTCATTTGAAGCGTAGACGAGGAATACATAACACTCCGCAAATCATATTATATCTTACCATGAAACATTGAAATGAGATGCGATATCGCGTTTTAAGAATCATAAGAACTCTATTGCAACGATACGTAGACATCTGCAAACGCTATTTCCTTGCCAAGAAGTGTCGCATTTACATTCATTTGAAGTGTAGACGAGGAATACATAACACTTCGCAAATCATATTATATCTTACCATGAAACATAGAAATGACATGCGATATCGCGTTTTAAGAAGCATCAGAAATCCATTACTACGATACGTAGACATCTGCAAACGCTATTTCCTTGCAAGAAAGTGTCGCATTTACATTCATTTGAAGTGTAGACGACGGATACATAACACTTCGCAAATCATATTATATCTTACCATGAAACATAGAAATGAGATGCGATATCGCGTTTTAAGAAGCATTAGAACTCTATTGCTACGATCCGTAGACATCTGCAAACGCTATTTCCTTGCAAGGAAGTGTCGCATTTACATTCATTTCAAGTGTAGACGAGGAATACATAACATTCCGCAAATCATATTATATCTTACAATGAAACATTGAAATGAGATGCGATTTCGCGTTTTAAGAATCATAAGAACTCTATTGCAACGATACGTAGACATCTGCAAACGCTATTTCCTTGCAAAGAAGTGTCGCATTTACATTCATTTGAAGTGTATACGAGGAATACATAACACTTCATAAATCATATTATATCTTACCATGAAACATAGAAATGACATGCGATATCGCGTTTTAAGAAGCATCAGAAATCCATTACTAGGATACGTAGACATCTGCAAACTCTATTTCCTTGCAAGAAAGTGTCGCATTTGCATTCATTTGAAGTGTAGACGACGGATACATAACACTTCGCAAATCATATTATACCTTACCATGAAACATTAGAAATGAGATGCGATATCGCGTTTTAAGAATCATAAGAACTCTATTGCAACGATACGTAGACATCTGCAAACGATATTTCCTTGCAAGCAAGTGTCGCATTTACATTCATTTGATGTGTAGACGAGGAATACATAACACTTCGCAAATCGTATTATATCTTACCATGAAACATAGAAATGAGATGCGATATCGCGTTTTAAGAAGCATTAGAACTGAACTGCGACGATACGTAGACATCTGCAAACGCTACTTCCTAGCGAGGAAGTGTCGCATTTGCATTCATTTGAAGTGTAGACGAGGAATACATAACACTCCGCAAATCATATTATATCTTACCATGAAACATAGAAATGAGATGCGATATCGCGTTTTAAGAATCATAAGAACTCTACTGCTACGATACGTAGACATCTGCAAACGCTATTTCCTTGCAAGGAAGTGTCGCATTTACATTCATTTGAATCGTAGACGAGTAATGCATAACACTTCGCAATGAATATTATATCTTATCATGAAACATAGATATGAGATGCAATATCTCGTTTTAAGAAGCATTTGAACTCTATTGCTTCGATACGTGGACATCTGCAATCGCTATTTCCTTGCAAAGAAGTGTCGCATTTACATTCATTTGAAGTGTAGCCGAGGAATACATTAACACTTCGCAAATCGTATTATATCTTACCATGAAACATAGAAATGAGATGCGATATCGCGTTTTAAGAAGCATTAGAACTCTATTGCTACGATCCGTAGACATCTGCAAACGCTATTTCCTTGCAAGGAAGTGTCGCATTTACATTCATTTGAATCGTAGACGAGGAATGCATATCACTTCGCAATGAATATTATATCTTATAATGAAACATAGGTATGAGATGCAATATCTCGTTTTAAGAAGCATTTGAACTCTATTGTTTCGATACGTAGACATCTGCAAACGCTATTTCCTTGCAAGGAAGGGTCGCATTTACATTCATTTGAAGTGTAGGCGAGGAATACATAACACTTCGCAAATCATATTATATCTTACCGTGAAACATAGAAATGACATGCGATATCGCGTTTTTAAGAATGATATGAACTCCATTGCTACGGTACGTAGACATCTGCAATCGCTACAACCTTGCAAGGAAGTGTCGCATTTACTTTCATTTGAATCGTAGACGAGGAATACATGACACTTCGCAAATCATATTATATCCTACCATGAAACATAGAAATGAGATGCGATATCGCGTTTTAAGAAGCATTAGAACTCTATTGCTACGATACGTAGAAATCTGCAAGCGCTATTTCCTTGCAAGGAAGTGTCGCATTTACATTCATCTGAATCGTAGACGAGGAATGCATAACACTTCGCAATGAATATTATATCTTATCATGAAACATAGATATGAGATGCAATATCTCGTTTTAAGAAGCATTTGAACTCTATTGCTTCGATACGTAGACATCTGCAAACGCTATTTCCTTCCAAGGAAGTGTCACATTTACATTCATTTGAAGTGTAGACGAGGAATACATGACACTTCGCAAATCATATTATATCTTACCATGAAACATAGAAAAGAGATGCGATATCGCGTTTTAAGAAGCATTAGAAAGCTATTGCTACGATACGTAGACATCTGCAAACGCTATTTCCTAGCGAGGAAGTATCGCATTCACATTCATTTGAAGTGTAGACGAGGAATACATAACACTTCGCAAATCATGTTATATCTTACCATGAAACATAGAAATGAGATGCGATATCGCGTTTTAAGTATCATATGAACTCTATTGCTACGATACGTAGACATCTGCAAACGCTATTTCCTTGCAAGGAAGTGTCGCATTTACATTCATCTGAATCGTAGACGAGGAATGCATAACACTTCGCAATGAATATTATATCTCATCATGAAACATAGATATGAGATGCAATATGTCGTTTTAAGAAGCATTTGAACTCTATTGCTTCGATACGTAGACATCTGCAAACACTATTTCCTAGCATGGAAGTGTCGCATTCACATTCATTTGAAGTGTAGACGAGGAACACATAACACTTCGCAAATCATATTGTATCTTACCATGAAACATAGAAATGAGATGCGATATCGCGTTTTAAGAATCATAAGAACTCTATTGCTACGATACGTAGACATCTGCAAACGCTATTTCCTTGCAAGGAAGTGTCGCATTTACATTCATCTGAATCGTAGGCGAGGAATGCATAACACATCGCAATGAATATTATATCTTATCATGAAACATAGATATGAGATGCAATATCTCGTTTTAAGAAGCATTTGAACTCTATTGCTTCGATACGTAGACATCTGCAAACGCTATTTCCTTGCAAGGAAGTGTCGCATTTACATTCATTTGAAGTGTAGACGAGGAATACATAACACTTCGCAAATCATATTATATATTACCATGAAACATAGAAATGAGATGCGATATCGCGTTCTAAGAAGCATTAGAACAATACTGCTACTATAGGTAGACATTTGCAAACGCTATTTCCTTGCATGGAAGTGTCGCATTTGCTTTCATTTGAAGTGTAGACGAGGAATACATAACACTCCGCAAATCATATTATATCCTACCATGAAACATAGAAATGAGATGCGATATCGCGTTTTAAGAATCATAAGATCTCTACTGCTACGATACGTAGACAACTGCAATCGCTATTTCCTTGCAAAGAAGTGTCGCATTTACATTCATTTGTAGTGTAGCCGAGGAATACATAACACTTCGCAAATCGTATTATATCTTACCATGAAACATAGAAATGAGATGCGATATCGCGTTTTAAGAAGCATTAGAACTCAACTGCGACGATACGTAGACATCTGCAAACGCTACTTCCTAGCGAGGAAGTGTCGCATTTGCATTCATTTGAAGTGTAGACGAGGAATACATAACACTCCGCAAAGCATATTATATCTTACCATGAAACATAGAAATGAGATGCGATATCGCGTTTTAAGAATCATAAGAACTCTACTGCTACGATACGTAGACATCTGCAAACGCTATTTCCTTGCAAGGAAGTGTCGCATTTACATTCATTTGAATCGTAGACGAGGAATGCATAACACTTCGCAATGAATATTATATCTTATCATGAAACATAGATATGAGATGCAATATCTCGTTTTAAGAAGCATTTGAACTCTATTGCTTCGATACGTGGACATCTGCAATCGCTATTTCCTTGCAAAGAAGTGTCGCATTTACATTCATTTGAAGTGTAGCCGAGGAATACATAACACTTCGCAAATCGTATTATATCTTACCATGAAACATAGAAATGAGATGCGATGTCGCGTTTTAAGAAGCATTAGAACTCTATTGCTACGATCCGTAGACATCTGCAAACGCTAGTTCCTTGCATGGAAGTGTCGCGTTTACATTCATTTGAATCGTAGACGAGGAATGCATATCACTTCGCAATGAATATTGTATCTTATAATGAAACATAGGTATGAGATGCAATATCTCGTTTTAAGAAGCATTTGAACTCTATTGTTTTCGATACGTAGACATCTGCAAACGCTATTTCCTTGCAAGGAAGGGTCGCATTTACATTCATTTGAAGTGTAGGCGCGGAATACATAACACTTCGCAAATCATATTATATCTTACCGTGAAACATAGAAATGACATGCGATATCGCGTTTTAAGAATGATATGAACTCTATTGCTACGGTACGTAGACATCTGCAATCGCTACAACCTTGCAAGGAAGTGTCGCATTTACTTTCATTTGAATCGTAGACGAGGAATACATGACACTTCGCAAATCATATTATATCCTACCATGAAACATAGAAATGAGATGCGATATCGCGTTTTAAGAAGCATTAGAACTCTATTGCTGCGATACGTAGAAATCTGCAAGCGCTATTTCCTTGCAAGGAAGTGTCGCATTTACATTCATTTGAATCGTAGACGAGGAATGCATAACACTTCGCAATGAATATTATATCTTATCATGAAACATAGATATGAGATGCAATATCTCGTTTTAAGAAGCATTTGAACTCTATTGCTTCGATCCGTAGACATCTGCAAACGCAATTTCCTTGCAAGGAAGTGTCGCATTTACATTCATTTGAATCGTAGACGAGGAATGCATATCACTTCGCAATGAATATTATATCTTATAATGAAACATAGGTATGGGATGCAATATCTCGTTTTAAGAAGCATTTGAACTCTATTGTTTCGATACGTAGACATCTGCAAACGCTATTTCCTTGCAAGGAAGTGTCGCATTAACATTCATTTGAAGTGTAGACGAGGAATACATAACACTTCGCAAATCATATTATATCTTACCATGAAACATAGAAATGAGATGCGATATCGCGTTCTAAGAAGCATTAGAACAATACTGCTACTATAGGTAGACATTTGCAAACGCTATTTCCTTGCATGGAAGTGTCGCATTTGCTTTCATTTGAAGTGTAGACGAGGAATACATAACACTCCGCAAATCATATTATATCCTACCATGAAACATAGAAATGAGATGCGATATCGCATTTTAAGAATCATAAGATCTCTACTGCTACGATACGTAGACAACTGCAATCGCTATTTCCTTGCAAAGAAGTGTCGCATTTACATTCATTTGTAGTGTAGCCGAGGAATACATAACACTTCGCAAATCGTATTATATCTTACCATGAAACATAGAAATGAGATGCGATATCGCGTTTTAAGAAGCATTAGAACTCTATTGCTACGATCCGTAGACATCTGCAAACGCTATTTCCTTGCAAGGAAGTGTCGCATTTACATTCATTTGAATCGTAGACGAGGAATGCATGTCACTTCGCAATGAATATTATATCTTATAATGAAACATAGGTATGGGATGCAATATCTCGTTTTAAGAAGCATTTGAACTTTATTGTTTCGATACGTAGACATCTGCAAACGCTATTTCCTTGCAAGGAAGGGTCGCATTTACATTCATTTGAAGTGTAGGCGAGGAACACATAACACTTCGCAAATCATATTATATCTTACCGTGAAACATAGAAATGACATGCGATATCGCGTTTTAAGAATGATATGAACTCTATTGCTACGGTACGTAGACATCTGCAATCGCTACAACCTTGCAAGGAAGTGTCGCATTTACTTTCATTTGAATCGTAGACGAGGAATACATGACACTTCGCAAATAATATTATATCCTACCATGAAACATAGAAATGAGATGCGATATCGCGTTTTAAGAAGCATTAGAACTCTATTGCTACGATACGTAGAATTCTGCAAGCGCTATTTCCTTGCAAGGAAGTGTCGCATTTACATTCATTTGAATCGTAGCCGAGGAATACATAACACTTCGCAAATCGTATTATATCTTACCATGAAACATAGAAATGAGATGCGATATCGCGTTTTAAGAAGCATTAGAACTCTATTGCTACGATCCGTAGACATCTGCAAACGCTATTTCCTTGCAAGGAAGTGTCGCATTTACATTCATTTGAATCGTAGACGAGGAATGCATATCACTTCGCAATGAATATTATATCTTATAATGAAACATAGGTATGAGATGCAATATCTCGTTTTAAGAAGCATTTGAACTCTATTGTTTCGATACGTAGACATCTGCAAACGCTATTTCCTTGCAAGGAAGGGTCGCATTTACATTCATTTGAAGTGTAGGCGAGGAATACATAACACTTCGCAAATCATATTATATCTTACCGTGAAACATAGAAATGACATGCGATATCGCGGTTTAAGAATGATATGAACTCTATTGCTACGGTACGTAGACATCTGCAATCGCTACAACCTTGCAAGGAAGTGTCGCATTTACTTTTATTTGAATCGTAGACGAGGAATACATGACACTTCGCAAATCATATTATATCCTACCATGAAACATAGAAATGAGATGCGATATCGCGTTTTAAGAAGCATTAGAACTCTATTGCTACGATACGTAGAAATCTGCAAGCGCTATTTCCTTGCAAGGAAGTGTCGCATTTACATTCATTTGAATCGTAGACGAGGAATGCATAACACCTCGCAATAAATATTATATCTTATCATGAAACATAGATATGAGATGCAATATCTCGTTTTAAGAAGCATTTGAACTCTATTGCTTCGATACGTAGACATCTGCAAACGCTATTTCCTTGCAAGGAAGTGTCACATTTACATTCATTTGAAGTGTAGACGAGGAATACATGACACTTCGCAAATCATATTATATCTTACCATGAAACATAGAAAAGAGATGCGATATCGCGTTTTAAGAAGCATTAGAAAGCTATTGCTACGATACGTAGACATCTGCAAACGCTATTTCCTAGCGAGGAAGTATCGCATTCACATTCATTTGAAGTGTAGACGAGGAATACATAACACTTCGCAAATCATGTTATATCTTACCATGAAACATAGAAATGAGATGCGATATCGCGTTTTAAGTATCATATGAACTCTATTGCTACGATACGTAGACATCTGCAAACGCTATTTCCTTGCAAGGAAGTGTCGCATTTACATTCATCTGAATCGTAGACGAGGAATGCATAACACTTCGCAATGAATATTATATCTCATCATGAAACATAGATATGAGATGCAATATGTCGTTTTAAGAAGCATTTGAACTCTATTGCTTCGATACGTAGACATCTGCAAACACTATTTCCTAGCGAGGAAGTGTCGCATTCACATTCATTTGAAGTGTAGACGAGGAATACATAACACTTCGCAAATCATGTTATATCTTACCATGAAACATAGAAATGAGATGCGATATCGCGTTTTAAGTATCATATGAACTCTATTGCTACGATACGTAGACATCTGCAAACGCTATTTCCTTGCAAGGAAGTGTCGCATTTACATTCATCTGAATCGTAGACGAGGAATGCATAACACTTCGCAATGAATATTATATCTCATCATGAAACATAGATATGAGATGCAATATGTCGTTTTAAGAAGCATTTGAACTCTATTGCTTCGATACGTAGACATCTGCAAACACTATTTCCTAGCGAGGAAGTGTCGCATTCACATTCATTTGAAGTGTAGACGAGGAATACATAACACTTCGTAAATCATATTGTATCTTACCATGAAACATAGAAATGAGATGCGATATCGCGTTTTAAGAAGCATTAGAACTCTATTGCTACGATCCGTAGACATCTGCAAACGCTATTTCCTTGCAAGGAAGTGTCGCATTTACATTCATTTGAATCGTAGACGAGGAATGCATATCACTTCGCAATGAATATTATATCTTATAATGAAACATAGGTATGAGATGCAATATCTCGTTTTAAGAAGCATTTGAACTCTATTGTTTCGATACGTAGACATCTGCAAACGCTATTTCCTTGCAAGGAAGGGTCGCATTTACATTCATTTGAAGTGTAGGCGAGGAATACATAACACTTCACAAATCATATTATATCTTACCGTGAAACATAGAAATGACATGCGATATCGCGGTTTAAGAATGATATGAACTCTATTGCTACGGTACGTAGACATCTGCAATCGCTACAACCTTGCAAGGAAGTGTCGCATTTACTTTCATTTGAATCGTAGACGAGGAATACATGACACTTCGCAAATCATATTATATCCTACCATGAAACATAGAAATGAGATGCGATATCGCGTTTTAAGAAGCATTAGAACTCTATTGCTACGATACGTAGAAATCTGCAAGCGCTATTTCCTTGCAAGGAAGTGTCGCATTTACATTCATTTGAATCGTAGACGAGGAATGCATAACACCTCGCAATAAATATTATATCTTATCATGAAACATAGATATGAGATGCAATATCTCGTTTTAAGAAGCATTTGAACTCTATTGCTTCGATACGTAGACATCTGCAAACGCTATTTCCTTGCAAGGAAGTGTCACATTTACATTCATTTGAAGTGTAGACGAGGAATACATGACACTTCGCAAATCATATTATATCTTACCATGAAACATAGAAAAGAGATGCGATATCGCGTTTTAAGAAGCATTAGAAAGCTATTGCTACGATACGTAGACATCTGCAAACGCTATTTCCTAGCGAGGAAGTATCGCATTCACATTCATTTGAAGTGTAGACGAGGAATACATAACACTTCGCAAATCATGTTATATCTTACCATGAAACATAGAAATGAGATGCGATATCGCGTTTTAAGTATCATATGAACTCTATTGCTACGATACGTAGACATCTGCAAACGCTATTTCCTTGCAAGGAAGTGTCGCATTTACATTCATCTGAATCGTAGACGAGGAATGCATAACACTTCGCAATGAATATTATATCTCATCATGAAACATAGATATGAGATGCAATATGTCGTTTTAAGAAGCATTTGAACTCTATTGCTTCGATACGTAGACATCTGCAAACACTATTTCCTAGCGAGGAAGTGTCGCATTCACATTCATTTGAAGTGTAGACGAGGAATACATAACACTTCGTAAATCATATTGTATCTTACCATGAAACATAGAAATGAGATGCGATATCGCGTTTTAAGAATCATAAGAACTCTATTGCTACGATACGTAGACATCTGCAAACGCTATTTCCTTGCAAGGAAGTGTCGCATTTACATTCATCTGAATCGTAGGCGAGGAATGCATAACACTTCGCAATGAATATTATATCTTATCATGAAACATAGATATGAGATGCAATATCTCGTTTTAAGAAGCATTAGGACTCTATTGCTACGATACCTAGACATCTGCAGACGCTATTTCCTTGCAAGGAAGTGTCGCATTTACATTCATTTGAATCGTAGACGAGGAATGCATAACACTTCGCAAGTCATATTATATCTTACCATGAAACATAGAAATGAGATGCGATATCGCGTTCTAAGAAGCATTAGAACAATACTGCTACTATAGGTAGACATTTGCAAACGCTATTTCCTAGCGAGGAAGTGTCGCATTCACATTCATTTGAAGTGTAGACGAGGAATACATAACACTTCGCAAATCATATTATATCTTACCATGAAAAATAGAAATGAGATGCGATATCGCGTTTTAAGAAGCATTAGAACTCTATTGCTACGATACCTAGACATCTGCAGACGCTATTTCCTTGCAAGGAAGTGTCGCATTTACATTCATTTGAATCGTAGACGAGGAATGCATAACACTTCGCAAGTCATATTATATCTTACCATGAAACATAGAAATGAGATGCGATATCGCGTTTTAAGAATCATAAGAACTCTATTGCTACGATACGTAGACATCTGCAAACGCTATTTCCTTGCAAGGAAGTGTCGCATTTACATTCATTTGAAGTTTAGACGAAGAATACATACCACTTCGCAAATCATATTATATCTTACCATGAAACATAGAAATGAGATGCGATATCGCGTTCTGAGAAGCATTAGAACTCTATTGCTACGATACGTAGACATTTGCAAACGCTATTTCCTTGCAAGGAAGTGTCGCATTTACATTCATTTGAATCGTAGACGAGGAATGCATAACACTTCGCAATGAATATTATATATTATCATGAAACATAGATATGAGATGCAATATCTCGTTTTAAGAAGCATTAGGACTCTATTGCTACGATACCTAGATATCTGCAGACGCTATTTCCTAGCAAGGAAGTGTCGTATTTACATTCATTTGAAGTGTAGACGAGGAATACATAACACTTCGCAAATCATATTATATCATACCATGAAACATAGAAATGGGATGCGATATCGCGTTTTAAGGAGCACTAGAAAGCTATTGCTACGATACGTAGACATCTGCAAACGCTATTTCCTAGCGAGGAAGTATCGCATTTACATTCATTTGAAGTGTAGACGAGGAATACATGACACTTCGCAAATCATATTATATCTTACCATGAAACATAGAAATGAGATGCGATATCGCGTTTTAAGAAGCATTGGAACTCTATTGCTACGATACGTAGACATCTGTAAACGCTATTTCCTAGCGAGGAAGTATCGCATTCACATTCATTTGAAGAGTAGACTAGGAATACGTAACACTTCGCAAATCATGTTATATCTTACCATGAAACATAGAAATGACATGCGATATCGCGTTTTAAGAATCATATGAACTCTATTGCTACGATACGTAGACATCTGCAATCGCTATTTCCTTGCAAGGAAGTGTCGCATTCACATTCATTTGAAGTGCAGACGAGGAATGCATAACACATCGCAATGAATATTATATCTTATCATGAAACATAGATATGAGATGCAATATCTCGTTTTAAGGAGCATTTGAACTCTATTGCTTCGATACGTAGACATCTGCATACGCTATTTCCTTGCAAGGAAGTGTCGCATTTACATTCATTTGAAGCGTAGACGAGGAATACATAACACTTCGCAAATCATATTATACCTTACCATGAAACATAGAAATGAGATGCGATATCGCGTTTTAAGAATCATAAGATCTCTATTGCTACGATCCGTAGACATCTGCAAACGCTATTTCCTTGCGAGGAAGTGTCGCATTTACATTCATTTGAAGTGTAGACGAGGAATACATGACACTCCGCAAATCATATTATATCTTACCATGAAATATAGAAATGAGATGCGATATCGCGTTTTAAGAAGCAATAAAACAGTATTGCTGCGATAGGTAGACATCTGCAAACGCTATTTCCTTACAAGGAAGTGTCACATTTACATTCATTTGAAGTGTAGACGAGGAATACATAACACTTCGCAAATCATATTATTCCTTACCATGAAACATAGAAATGAGATGCAATATCGCTTTTTAAGAAGCATTAGAAATCCATTGCTACGATACGTAGACATCTGCAAACGCTATTACCTTGCATGAAAGTGTCGCATTTACATTCATTTGAAGTGTAGCCGAGGAATACAGAACACTTCGCAAATCGTATTATATCTTACCATGAAACATAGAAATGAGATGCGATATCGCGTTTTAAGAAGCATTAGAACTCTATTGCTACGATCCGTAGACATCTGCAAACGCTATTTCCTTGCAAGGAAGTGTCGCATTTACATTCATTTGAAGTGTAGACGGGGAATACATAACACTCCGCAAATCATATTATATCTTACCATGAAACATTGAAATGAGATGCGATATCGCGTTTTAAGAATCATAAGAACTCTATTGCAACGATACGTAGACATCTGCAAACGCTATTTCCTTGCCAAGAAGTGTCGCATTTACATTCATTTGAAGTGTAGACGAGGAATACATAACACTTCGCAAATCATATTATATCTTACCATGAAACATAGAAATGAGATGCGATATCGCGTTTTAAGAAGCATTAGAACTCTATTGCTACGATCCGTAGACATCTGCAAACGCTATTTCCTTGCAAGGAAGTGTCGCATTTACATTCATTTGAAGTGTAGACGAGGAATACATAACACTCCGCAAATCATATTATATCTTACCATGAAACATTGAAATGAGATGCGATATCGCGTTTTAAGAATCATAAGAACTCTATTGCAACGATACGTAGACATCTGCAAACGCTATTTCCTTGCAAAGAAGTGTCGCATTTACATTCATTTGAAGTGTATACGAGGAATACATAACACTTCATAAATCATATTATATCTTACCATGAAACATAGAAATGACATGCGATATCGCGTTTTAAGAAGCATCAGAAATCCATTACTAGGATACGTAGACATCTGCAAACGCTATTTCCTTGCAAGAAAGTGTCGCATTTACATTCATTTGAAGTGTAGACGACGGATACATAACACTTCGCAAATCATATTATACCTTACCATGAAACATAGAAATGAGATGCGATATCGCGTTTTAAGAATCATAAGAACTCTATTGCAACGATACGTAGACATCTGCAAACGATATTTCCTTGCAAGCAAGTGTCGCATTTACATTCATTTGATGTGTAGACGAGGAATACATAACACTTCGCAAATCGTATTATATCTTACCATGAAACATAGAAATGAGATGCGATATCGCGTTTTAAGAAGCATTAGAACTCAACTGCGACGATACGTAGACATCTGCAAACGCTACTTCCTAGCGAGGAAGTGTCGCATTTGCATTCATTTGAAGTGTAGACGAGGAATACATAACACTCCGCAAATCATATTATATCATACCATGAAACATAGAAATGGGATGCGATATCGCGTTTTAAGGAGCACTAGAAAGCTATTGCTACGATACGTAGACATCTGCAAACGCTATTTCCTAGCGAGGAAGTATCGCATTTACATTCATTTGAAGTGTAGACGAGGAATACATGACACTTCGCAAATCATATTATATCTTACCATGAAACATAGAAATGAGATGCGATATCGCGTTTTAAGAAGCATTGGAACTCTATTGCTACGATACGTAGACATCTGTAAACGCTATTTCCTAGCGAGGAAGTATCGCATTCACATTCATTTGAAGAGTAGACTAGGAATACGTAACACTTCGCAAATCATGTTATATCTTACCATGAAACATAGAAATGACATGCGATATCGCGTTTTAAGAATCATATGAACTCTATTGCTACGATACGTAGACATCTGCAATCGCTATTTCCTTGCAAGGAAGTGTCGCATTCACATTCATTTGAAGTGCAGACGAGGAATGCATAACACATCGCAATGAATATTATATCTTATCATGAAACATAGATATGAGATGCAATATCTCGTTTTAAGGAGCATTTGAACTCTATTGCTTCGATACGTAGACATCTGCATACGCTATTTCCTTGCAAGGAAGTGTCGCATTTACATTCATTTGAAGCGTAGACGAGGAATACATAACACTTCGCAAATCATATTATACCTTACCATGAAACATAGAAATGAGATGCGATATCGCGTTTTAAGAATCATAAGAACTCTATTGCTACGATCCGTAGACATCTGCAAACGCTATTTCCTTGCGAGGAAGTGTCGCATTTACATTCATTTGAAGTGTAGACGAGGAATACATGACACTCCGCAAATCATATTATATCTTACCATGAAATATAGAAATGAGATGCGATATCGCGTTTTAAGAAGCAATAAAACAGTATTGCTGCGATAGGTAGACATCTGCAAACGCTATTTCCTTACAAGGAAGTGTCTCATTTACATTCATTTGAAGTGTAGACGAGGAATACATAACACTTCGCAAATCATATTATTCCTTACCATGAAACATAGAAATGAGATGCAATATCGCTTTTTAAGAAGCATTAGAAATCCATTGCTACGATACGTAGACATCTGCAAACGCTATTACCTTGCATGAAAGTGTCGCATTTACATTCATTTGAAGTGTAGCCGAGGAATACAGAACACTTCGCAAATCGTATTATATCTTACCATGAAACATAGAAATGAGATGCGATATCGCGTTTTAAGAAGCATTAGAACTCTATTGCTACGATCCGTAGACATCTGCAAACGCTATTTCCTTGCAAGGAAGTGTCGCATTTACATTCATTTGAAGTGTAGACGAGGAATACATAACACTCCGCAAATCATATTATATCTTACCATGAAACATTGAAATGAGATGCGATATCGCGTTTTAAGAATCATAAGAACTCTATTGCAACGATACGTAGACATCTGCAAACGCTATTTCCTTGCCAAGAAGTGTCGCATTTACATTCATTTGAAGTGTAGACGAGGAATACATAACACTTCGCAAATCATATTATATCTTACCATGAAACATAGAAATGAGATGCGATATCGCGTTTTAAGAAGCATTAGAACTCTATTGCTACGATCCGTAGACATCTGCAAACGCTATTTCCTTGCAAGGAAGTGTCGCATTTACATTCATTTCAAGTGTAGACGAGGAATACATAACACTCCGCAAATCATATTATATCTTACCATGAAACATTGAAATGAGATGCGATATCGCGTTTAAGAATCATAAGAACTCTATTGCAACGATACGTAGACATCTGCAAACGCTATTTCCTTGCAAAGAAGTGTCGCATTTACATTCATTTGAAGTGTATACGAGGAATACATAACACTTCATAAATCATATTATATCTTACCATGAAACATAGAAATGACATGCGATATCGCGTTTTAAGAAGCATCAGAAATCCATTACTAGGATACGTAGACATCTGCAAACGCTATTTCCTTGCAAGAAAGTGTCGCATTTACATTCATTTGAAGTGTAGACGACGGATACATAACACTTCGCAAATCATATTATACCTTACCATGAAACATAGAAATGAGATGCGATATCGCGTTTTAAGAATCATAAGAACTCTATTGCAACGATACGTAGACATCTGCAAACGATATTTCCTTGCAAGCAAGTGTCGCATTTACATTCATTTGATGTGTAGACGAGGAATACATAACACTTCGCAAATCGTATTATATCTTACCATGAAACATAGAAATGAGATGCGATATCGCGTTTTAAGAAGCATTAGAAATCAACTGCGACGATACGTAGACATCTGCAAACGCTACTTCCTAGCGAGGAAGTGTCGCATTTGCATTCATTTGAAGTGTAGACGAGGAATACATAACACTCCGCAAATCATATTATATCTTACCATGAAAAATAGAAATTAGATGCGATATCGCGTTTTAAGAATCATAAGAACTCTACTGCTACGATACGTAGACATCTGCAAACGCTATTTCCTTGCAAGGAAGTGTCGCATTTACATTCATTTGAATCGTAGACGAGTAATGCATAACACTTCGCAATGAATATTATATCTTATCATGAAACATAGGTATGAGATGCAATATCTCGTTTTAAGAAGCATTTGAACTCTATTGCTTCGATACGTGGACATCTGCAATCGCTATTTCCTTGCAAAGAAGTGTCGCATTTACATTCATTTGAAGTGTAGCCGAGGAATACATAACACTTCGCAAATCGTATTATATCTTACCATGAAACATAGAAATGAGATGCGATATCGCGTTTTAAGAAGCATTAGAACTCTATTGCTACGATCCGTAGACATCTGCAAACGCTATTTCCTTGCAAGGAAGTGTCGCATTTACATTCATTTGAATCGTAGACGAGGAATGCATATCACTTCGCAATGAATATTATATCTTATAATGAAACATAGGTATGAGATGCAATATCTCGTTTTAAGAAGCATTTGAACTCTATTTTTTCGATACGTAGACATCTGCAAACGCTATTTCCTTGCAAGGAAGGGACGCATTTACATTCATTTGAAGTGTAGGCGAGGAATACATAACACTTCGCAAATCATATTATATCTTACCGTGAAGCATAGAAATGACATGCGATATCGCGTTTTAAGAATGATATGAACTCTATTGCTACGGTATGTAGACATCTGCAATCGCTACAACCTTGCAAGGAAGTGTCGCATTTACTTTCATTTGAATCGTAGACGAGGAATACATGACACTTCGCAAATCATATTATATCCTACCATGAAACATAGAAATGAGATGCGATATCGCGTTTTAAGAAGCATTAGAACTCTATTGCTACGATACGTAGAAATCTGCAAGCGCTATTTCCTTGCAAGGAAGTGTCGCATTTACATTCATCTGAATCGTAGACGAGGAATGCATAACACTTCGCAATGAATATTATATCTTATCATGAAACATAGATATGAGATGCAATATCTCGTTTTAAGAAGCATTTGAACTCTATTGCTTCGATACGTAGACATCTGCAAACGCTATTTCCTTCCAAGGAAGTGTCACATTTACATTCATTTGAAGTGTAGACGAGGAATACATGACACTTCGCAAATCATATTATATCTTACCATGAAACATAGAAAAGAGATGCGATATCGCGTTTTAAGAAGCATTAGAAAGCTATTGCTACGATACGTAGACATCTGCAAACGCTATTTCCTAGCGAGGAAGTATCGCATTCACATTCATTTGAAGTGTAGACGAGGAATACATAACACTTCGCAAATCATGTTATATCTTACCATGAAACATAGAAATGAGATGCGATATCGCGTTTTAAGTATCATATGAACTCTATTGCTACGATACGTAGACATCTGCAAACGCTATTTCCTTGCAAGGAAGTGTCGCATTTACATTCATCTGAATCGTAGACGAGGAATGCATAACACTTCGCAATGAATATTATATCTCATCATGAAACATAGATATGAGATGCAATACGTCGTTTTAAGAAGCATTTGAACTCTATTGCTTCGATACGTAGACATCTGCAAACACTATTTCCTAGCAAGGAAGTGTCGCATTTACATTCATTTGAAGTTTAGACGAGGAACACATAACACTTCGCAAATCATATTGTATCTTACCATGAAACATAGAAATGAGATGCGATATCGCGTTTTAAGAATCATAAGAACTCTATTGCTACGATACATAGACATCTGCAAACGCTATTTCCTTGCAAGGAAGTGTCGCATTTACATTCATCTGAATCGTAGGCGAGGAATGCATAACACTTCGCAATGAATATTATATCTTATCATGAAACATAGATATGAGATGCAATATCTCGTTTTAAGAAGCATTTGAACTCTATTGCTTCGATACGTAGACATCTGCAAACGCTATTTCCTTGCAAGGAAGTGTCGCATTTACATTCATTTGAAGTGTAGACGAGGAATACATAACACTTCGCAAATCATATTATATATTACCATGAAACATAGAAATGAGATGCGATATCGCGTTCTAAGAAGCATTAGAACAATACTGCTACTATAGGTAGACATTTGCAAACGCTATTTCCTTGCATGGAAGTGTCGCATTTGCTTTCATTTGAAGTGTAGACGAGGAATACATAACACTCCGCAAATCATATTATATCCTACCATGAAGCATAGAAATGAGATGCGATATCGCGTTTTAAGAATCATAAGATCTCTACTGCTACGATACGTAGACAACTGCAATCGCTATTTCCTTGCAAAGAAGTGTCGCATTTACATTCATTTGTAGTGTAGCCGAGGAATACATAACACTTCACAAATCGTATTATATCTTACCATGAAACATAGAAATGAGATGCGATATCGCGTTTTAAGAAGCATTAGAACTCAACTGCGACGATACGTAGACATCTGCAAACGCTACTTCCTAGCGAGGAAGTGTCGCATTTGCATTCATTTGAAGTGTAGACGAGGAATACATAACACTCCGCAAATCATATTATATCTTACT
Organism: Xylocopa sonorina; assembly: GCF_050948175.1. NCBI lineage: Eukaryota > Metazoa > Arthropoda > Insecta > Hymenoptera > Apidae > Xylocopa > Xylocopa sonorina. Next base: position 346,163 of record NW_027490356.1, read on the forward strand.
ATGAAACATAGAAATGAGATGCGATATCGCGTTTTAAGAATCATAAGAACTCTACTGCTACGATACGTAGACATCTGCAAACGCTATTTCCTTGCAAGGAAGTGTCGCATTTACATTCATTTGAATCGTAGACGAGGAATGCATAACACTTCGCAATGAATATTATATCTTATCATGAAACATAGATATGAGATGCAATATCTCGTTTTAAGAAGCATTTGAACTCTATTGCTTCGATACGTGGACATCTGCAATCGCTATTTCCTTGCAAAGAAGTGTCGCATTTACATTCATTTGAAGTGTAGCCGAGGAATACATAACACTTCGCAAATCGTATTATATCTTACCATGAAACATAGAAATGAGATGCGATATCGCGTTTTAAGAAGCATTAGAACTCTATTGCTACGATCCGTAGACATCTGCAAACGCTAGTTCCTTGCAAGGAAGTGTCGCGTTTACATTCATTTGAATCGTAGACGAGGAATGCATATCACTTCGCAATGAATATTATATCTTATAATGAAACATAGGTATGAGATGCAATATCTCGTTTTAAGAAGCATTTGAACTCTATTGTTTCGATACGTAGACATCTGCAAACGCTATTTCCTTGCAAGGAAGGGTCGCATTTACATTCATTTGAAGTGTAGGCGAGGAATACATAACACTTCGCAAATCATATTATATCTTACCGTGAAACATAGAAATGACATGCGATATCGCGTTTTAAGAATGATATGAACTCTATTGCTACGGTACGTAGACATCTGCAATCGCTACAACCTTGCAAGGAAGTGTCGCATTTACTTTCATTTGAATCGTAGACGAGGAATACATGACACTTCGCAAATCATATTATATCCTACCATGAAACATAGAAATGAGATGCGATATCGCGTTTTAAGAAGCATTAGAACTCTATTGCTGCGATACGTAGAAATCTGCAAGCGCTATTTCCTTGCAAGGAAGTGTCGCATTTACATTCATTTGAATCGTAGACGAGGAATGCATAACACTTCGCAATGAATATTATATCTTATCATGAAACATAGATATGAGATGCAATATCTCGTTTTAAGAAGCATTTGAACTCTATTGCTTCGATACGTAGACATCTGCAAACGCTATTTCCTTCCAAGGAAGTGTCACATTTACATTCATTTGAAGTGTAGACGAGGAATACATGACACTTCGCAAATCATATTATATCTTACCATGAAACATAGAAAAGAGATGCGATATCGCGTTTTAAGAAGCATTAGAAAGCTATTGCTACGATACGTCGACATCTGCAAACGCTATTTCCTAGCGAGGAAGTATCGCATTCACATTCATTTGAAGTGTAGACGAGGAATACATAACACTTCGCAAATCATGTTATATCTTACCATGAAACATAGAAATGAGATGCGATATCGCGTTTTAAGTATCATATGAACTCTATTGCTACGATACGTAGACATCTGCAAACGCTATTTCCTTGCAAGGAAGTGTCGCATTTACATTCATCTGAATCGTAGACGAGGAATGCATAACACTTCGCAATGAATATTATATCTTATCATGAAACATAGATATGAGATGCAAAATCTCGTTTTGAGAAGCGTTTGAACTCTATTGCTTCGATACGTAGACATCTGCAAACGCTATTTCCTTGCAAGGAAGTGTCGCATTAACATTCATTTGAAGTGTAGACGAGGAATACATAACACTTCGCAAATCATATTATATCTTACCATGAAACATAGAAATGAGATGCGATATCGCGTTCTAAGAAGCATTAGAACAATACTGCTACTATAGGTAGACATTTGCAAACGCTATTTCCTTGCATGGAAGTGTCGCATTTGCTTTCATTTGAAGTGTAGACGAGGAATACATAACACTCCGCAAATCATATTATATCCTACCATGAAACATAGAAATGAGATGCGATATCGCGTTTTAAGAATCATAAGATATCTACTGCTACGATACGTAGACAACTGCAATCGCTATTTCCTTGCAAAGAAGTGTCGCATTTACATTCATTTGTAGTGTAGCCGAGGAATACATAACACTTCGCAAATCGTATTATATCTTACCATGAAACATAGAAATGAGATGCGATATCGCGTTTTAAGAAGCATTAGAACTCTATTGCTACGATCCGTAGACATCTGCAAACGCTATTTCCTTGCAAGGAAGTGTCGCATTTACATTCATTTGAATCGTAGACGAGGAATGCATATCACTTCGCAATGAATATTATATCTTATAATGAAACATAGGTATGGGATGCAATATCTCGTTTTAAGAAGCATTTGAACTCTATTGTTTCGATACGTAGACATCTGCAAACGCTATTTCCTTGCAAGGAAGGGTCGCATTTACATTCATTTGAAGTGTAGGCGAGGAATACATAACACTTCGCAAATCATATTATATCTTACCGTGAAACATAGAAATGACATGCGATATCGCGTTTTAAGAATGATATGAACTCTATTGCTACGGTACGTAGACATCTGCAATCGCTACAACCTTGCAAGGAAGTGTCGCATTTACTTTCATTTGAATCGTAGACGAGGAATACATGACACTTCGCAAATAATATTATATCCTACCATGAAACATAGTAATGAGATGCGATATCGCGTTTTAAGAAGCAATAGAACTCTATTGCTACGATACGTAGAAATCTGCAAGCGCTATTTCCTTGCAAGGAAGTGTCGCATTTACATTCATTTGAATCGTAGACGAGGAATGCATAACACTTCGCAATGAATATTATATCTTATCATGAAACATAGATATGAGATGCAATATCTCGTTTTAAGAAGCATTTGAACTCTATTGCTTCGATACGTAGACATCTGCAAACGCTATTTCCTTGCAAGGAAGTGTCACATTTACATTCATTTGAAGTGTAGACGAGGAATACATGACACTTCGCAAATCATATTATATCTTACCATGAAACATGGAAAAGAGATGCGATATCGCGTTTTAAGAAGCATTAGAAAGCTATTGCTACGATACGTAGACATCTGCAAACGCTATTTCCTAGCGAGGAAGTATCGCATTCACATTCATTTGAAGTGTAGACGAGGAATACATAACACTTCGCAAATCATGTTATATCTTACCATGAAACATAGAAATGAGATGCGATATCGCGTTATAAGTATCATATGAACTCTATTGCTACGATACGTAGACATCTGCAAACGCTATTTCCTTGCAAGGAAGTGTCGCATTTACATTCATCTGAATCGTAGACGAGGAATGCATAACACTTCGCAATGAATATTATATCTCATCATGAAACATAGATATGAGATGCAATATGTCGTTTTAAGAAGCATTTGAACTCTATTGCTTCGATACGTAGACATCTGCAAACACTATTTCCTAGCGAGGAAGTGTCGCATTCACATTCATTTGAAGTGTAGACGAGGAATACATAACACTTCGCAAATCATATTGTATCTTACCATGAAACATAGATATGAGATGCGATATCGCGTTTTAAGAATCATAAGAACTCTATTGCTACGATACGTAGACATCTGCAAACGCTATTTCCTTGCAAGGAAGTGTCGCATTTACATTCATCTGAATCGTAGGCGAGGAATGCATAACACTTCGCAATGAATATTATATCTTACCATGAAACATAGAAATGAGATGCGATATCGCGTTTTAAGAAGCATTAGAACTCTATTGCAACGATACGTAGACATCTGCAAACGCTATTTCCTTGCAAGGAAGTGTCGCATTTACATTCATTTGAAGTGTAGACGAGGAATACATAACACTTCGCAAATCATATTATATCTTACCATGAAATATAGAAATGACATGCGATATCGCGTTTTAAGAAGCATCAGAAATCCATTGCTACGATACGTAGACATCTGCAAACGCTATTTCCTAGCAAGAAAGTGTCGCATTTACATTCATTTGAAGTGTAGCCGAGGAATACAGAACACTTCGCAAATCGTATTATATCATACCATGAAACATAGAAATGAGATGCGATATCGCGTTTTAAGAAGCATTAGAACTCTATTGCTACGATCCGTAGACATCTGCAAACGCTATTTCCTTGCAAGGAAGTGTCGCATTTACATTCATTTGAAGTGTAGACGAGGAATACATAACACTCCGCAAATCATATTATATCTTACCATGAAACTTTGAAATGAGATGCGATATCGCGTTTTAAGAATCATAAGAACTCTATTGCAACGATACGTAGACATCTGCAAACGCTATTTCCTTGCAAGAAAGTGTCGCATTTACATTCATTTGAAGTGTAGACAACGGATACATAACACTTCGCAAATCATATTATACCTTACCATGAAACATAGAAATGAGATGCGATATCGCGTTTTAAGAATCATAAGAACTCTATTGCAACGATACGTAGACATCTGCAAATGCTATTTCCTTGCAAGGAAGTGTCGCATTTACATTCATTTGAATCGTAGACGAGGAATGCATAACACTTCGCAATGAATATTATATCTTATCATGAAACATATATATGAGATGCAATATCTCGTTTTAAGAAGCATTTGAACTCTATTGCTTCGATACGTAGACATCTGCAAACACTATTTCCTAGCGAGGAAGTGTCGCATTCACATTCATTTGAAGTGTAGACGAGGAATACATAACACTTCGCAAATCATATTATACCTTACCATGAAACATAGAAATGAGATGCTATATCGCGTTTTAAGAATCATAAGAACTCTATTGCAACGATACGTAGACATCTGCAAACGCTATTTCCTTGCAAGGAAGTGTCGCATTTACATTCATTTGAAGTGTAGACGAGGAATACATAACACTCCGCAAATCATATTATATCTTACCATGAAACATTGAAATGAGATGCGATATCGCGTTTTAAGAAACATAAGAACTCTATTGCAACGATACGTAGACATCTGCAAACGCTATTTCCTTGCAAAGAAGTGTCGCATTTACATTCATTTGAAGTGTAGACGAGGAATACATAACACTTCGCAAATCATATTATATCTTACCATGAAACATAGAAATGACATGCGATATCGCGTTTTAAGAAGCATCAGAAATCCATTACTACGATACGTAGACATCAGCAAACGCTATTTCCTTGCAAGAAAGTGTCGCATTTTCATTCATTTGAAGTGCAGACGACGGATACATAACACTTCGCAAATCATATTATACCTTACCATGAAACATAGAAATGAGATGCGATATCGCGTTTTAAGAATCATAAGAACTCTATTGCAACGATACGTAGACATCTGCAAACGCTATTTCCTTGCAAGCAAGTGTCGCATTTACATTCATTTGATGTGTAGACGAGGAATACATAACACTTCGCAAATCATATTATATCTTACCATGAAACATAGAAATGAGATGCGATATCGCGTTTTAAGAAGCATTAGAACTCAACTGCTACGATACGTAGACATCTGCAAACGCTATTTCCTAGCGAGGAAGTGTCGCATTTGCATTCATTTGAAGTGTAGACGAGGAATACATAACACTCCGCAAATCATATTATATCTTACCATGAAACATAGAAATGAGATGCGATATCGCGTTTTAAGAATCATAAGAACTCTGCTGCTACGATACGTAGACATCTGCAATCGCTATTTTCTTGCAAAGAAGTGTCGCATTTACATTCATTTGAAGTGTAGCCGAGGAATACAAAACACTTCGCAAATCGTATTATATCTTACCATGAAACATAGAAATGAGATGCGATATCGCGTTCTAAGAAGCATTAGAACTCTATTGCTACGATCCGTAGACATCTGCAAACGCTATTTCCTTGCAAGGAAGTGTCGCATTTACATTCATTTGAAGTGTAGACGAGGAATACATAACACTCCGCAAATCATATTATATCTTACCATGAAACATTGAAATGAGATGCGATATCGCGTTTTAAGAATCATAAGAACTCTATTGCAACGATACGTAGACATCTGCAAACGCTATTTCCTTGCAAGAAAGTTTCGCATTTACATTCATTTGAATCGTAGACGAGGAATGCTTAACACTTCGCAATGAATATTATATCTTATCATGAAACATAGATATGAGATGCAATATCTCGTTTTAAGAAGCATTTGAACTCTATTGCTTCGATACGTGGACATCTGCAATCGCTATTTCCTTGCAAAGAAGTGTCGCATTTACATTCATTTGAAGTGTAGCCGAGGAATACATAACACTTCGCAAATCATATTATATCTTACCATGAAACATAGAAATGAGATCCGATATCGCGTTTTAAGAATCATAAGAAATCCATTGCTACGACACGTAGAAATCTGCAAACGCTATTTCCTTGCAAGAGAGTGTCGCATTTACATTCATTTGAAGTGTAGACGAGGAATACATAACACTTCCCAAATCATATTATACCTTACCATGAAACATAGAAATGAGATGCGATATCGCGTTTTAAGAAGCATTAGAACTCTACTGCTACGATACGCAGACATCTGCAAACGCTATTTCCTAGCGAGGAAGTGTCACATTCACATTCATTTGAAGTGTAGACGAGGAATACATAACACTTCGCAAATCATATTATATTTTACCATGAAACGTAAAAATGAGATGCAATATAGCGTTCTAAGAATCATAAGAACTCTATTGCTACGATACGTACACATCTGCAAACGCTATTTCCTTGCAAGGAAGTGTCGCATTTACATTCATTTGAATCGTAGGCGAAGAATGCATAACACTTCGCAATGAATATTATATCTTATCATGAAACATAGATATGAGATGCAATATCTCGATTTAAGAAGCATTTGAACTCCATTGCTTCGATACGTAGACATCAGCAAACGCTATTTCCAAGCGAGGAAGTGTCGCATTCCCATTCATTTGAAGTGTAGACGAGGAATACATAGCACTTCGCAAATCATATTGTATCTTACCATGAAACACATATATGAGATGCAATTTCTCGTTTTAAGAAGCATTTGAACTCTATTGCTTCGATACGTAGACATCTGCAAACACTATTTCCTAGCGAGGAAGTGTCGCATTCACATTCATTTGATGTGTAGACGAGGAATACATAACACTTCGCAAATCATATTGTATCTTACCATGACACATAGAAATGAGATGCGATATCGCGTTTTAAGAAGCATTTGAACTCTATTGCTTCGATACGTGGACATCTGCAAACGCTATTTCCTTGCAAGGAAGTGTCGCATTTACATTCATTTGAAGTGTAGACGAGGAATACATAACACTCCGCAAATCATATTATATCTTACCATGAAACATAGAAATGTGATGCGATATCGCGTTTTAAGAATCATAAGAACTCTATTGCAACGATACGTAGACATCTGCAAACGCTATTTCCTTGCAAAGAAGTGTCGCATTTACATTCATTTGAAGTGTAGACGAGGAATACATAACACTTCGCAAATCATATTATATCTTACCATGAAACATAGAAATGTGATGCGATATCGCGTTTTAAGAAGCATTTGAACTCTATTGCTTCGATACGTACACATCTGCAAACGCTATTTCCAAGCGAGGAAGTGTCGCTTTCACATTCCTTTGAAGTGTAGACGAGGAATACATAACACTTCGCAGATCATATTGTATCTTACCATGAAACATAGAAATGAGATGCGATATCGCGTTTTAAGAAGCATTAGAACTCTACTGCTACGATACGCAGACATCTGCAAACGCTATTTCCTAGCGAGGAAGTCACATTCACATTCATTTGAAGTGTAGACGAGGAACACATAACACTTCGCAAATCATGTTTTATCTTACCATGAAACATAGAAATGAGATGCGATATCGCTTTTTAAGAATGATATGAACTCTATTGCTACGATACGTAGACATGTGCAATCGCTACTACCTTGCAAGGAAGTGTCGCATTTACTTTCATTTGAATCGTAGACGAGGAATACATGACACTTCGCAATGAATATTATATCTTATCAGGAAACATAGATATGAGATGCAATATCTCGTTTTAAGAAGCATTTGAACTCTATTGCTTCGATACGTAGACATCTGCTAACGCTATTTCCATGCAAGGAAGTGTCGCATTTACATTCATTTGAAGTGTAGACGAGGAATACATGATACTTCGCAAATCATATTATATCTTACCATGAAACATAGGAATGAGATGTGATATCGCGTTTTAAGAAGCATTTGAAATCTATTGCTTCGATACGTAGACATCTGCAAACGCTATTTCCTTGCAAGGAGGTGTCGCATTTACATTCATTTGATGTGTAGACGAGGAATACATGACACTTCGCAAATCATATTATATCTTATCATGAAACATAGAAATGAGATGCGATATCGCGCTTTAAGAAGCATTAGAAAGCTATTGCTACGATACGTAGACATCTGCAAACGCTATTTCCTAGCGAGGAAGTATCGCATTCACATTCATTTGAAGTGTAGACGAGGAATACATAACACTTCGCAAATCATGTTATATCTCACCATGAAACATAGAAATGAGATGCGATATCGCGTTTTAAGAATCATATGAACTCTATTGCTACGATACGTAGACATCTGCAATCGCTATTTCCTAGCAAGGAAGTGTCGCATTTACATTCATTTGAAGTGTAGACGAGGAATACATGATACTTCGCAAATCATATTATATCTTACCATGAATCATAGAAATGAGATGCGATATCGCGTTTTAAGAAGCATTAGAACACTATTGCTACGATAGGTAGACATTTGCAAACGCTATTTCCTAGCAAAGAAGTGTCGCATTTACATTCATTTGAAGTGTAGACGAGGAATACATAACACTTCGCAAATCATATTATATCTTACCATGAAACATAGAAATGAGATGCGATATCGCCTTTTAAGAAGCATTAGAACTCTACTGCTACGATACGCAGACATCTGCAAACGCTACTTCCTTGCAAAGAAGTGTCGCATTTACATTCATTTGAAGTGTAGACGAGGAATACATAACACTTCGCAAATCATATTATATCTTACCATGAAACATAGAAATGAGATCCGATATCGCGTTTTAAGAATCATAAGAAATCCATTGCTACGACACGTAGAAATCTGCAAACGCTATTTCCTTGCAAGAAAGTGTCGCATTTACATTCATTTGAAGTGTAGACGAGGAATACATAACACTTCCCAAATCATATTATACCTTACCAAGAAACATAGAAATGAGATGCGATATCGCGTTTTAAGAAGCATTAGAACTCTACTGCTACGATACGCAGACATCTGCAAACGCTATTTCCTAGCGAGGAAGTGTCACATTCACATTCATTTGAAGTGTAGACGAGGAATACATAGCACTTCGCAAATCATATTATATCTTACCATGAAACGTAAAAATGAGATGCAATATAGCGTTCTAAGAATCATAAGAACTCTATTGCTACGATACGTGCACATCTGCAAACGCTATTTCCTTTCAAGGAAGTGTCGCATTTACATTCATTTGAATCGTAGACGAGGAATGCATAACACTTCGCAGATCATATTATATCTTACCATGAAACATAGAAATGAGATGCGATATCGCGTTTTAAGAAGCATTAGAACTCTATTGCTACGATACGTAGACATCTGCAAACGCTATTTCCTTCCAAGGAAGTGTCGCATTTACTTTCATTTGAATCGTAGACGAGGCATACATGACACTTCGCAAATCATATTATATCTTACCATGAAACGTAAAAATGAGATGCAATATAGCGTTCTAAGAATCACAAGAACTCTATTGCTACGATACGTAGACATCTGCAAACGCTATTTCCTAGCGAGGAAGTATCGCATTCACATTCATTTGAAGTGTAGACGAGGAATACATAACACTTCGCAAATCATGTTATATCTTACCATGAAACATAGAAATGAGATGCGATATCGCGTTTTAAGATTCATATGAACTCTATTGCTACGATACGTAGACATCTGCAATCGCTATTTCCTAGCAAGGAAGTGTCGCATTTACATTCATTTGAAGTGTAGACGAGGAATACATGATACTTCGCAAATCATATTATATCTTACCATGAATCATAGAAATGAGATGCGATATCGCGTTTTAAGAAGCATTAGAACACTATTGCTACGATAGGTAGACATTTGCAAACGCTATTTCCTAGCAAAGAAGTGTCGCATTTACATTCATTTGAAGTGTAGACGAGGAATACATAACACTTCGCAAATCATATTATATCTTACCATGAAACATAGAAATGAGATGCGATATCGCCTTTTAAGAAGCATTAGAACTCTACTGCTACGATACGCAGACATCTGCAAACGCTATTTCCTTGCAAAGAAGTGTCGCATTTACATTCATTTGAAGTGTAGACGAGGAATACATAACACTTCGCAAATCATATTATATCTTACCATGAAACATAGAAATGAGATCCGATATCGCGTTTTAAGAATCATAAGAAATCCATTGCTACGACACGTAGACATCTGCAAACGCTATTTCCTTGCAAGAAGGTGTCGCATTTACATTCATTTGAAGTGTAGACGAGGAATACATAACACTTCCCAAATCATATTATACCTTACCATGAAACATAGAAATGAGATGCGATATCGCGTTTTAAGAAGCATTAGAACTCTACTGCTACGATACGCAGACATCTGCAAACGCTATTTCCTAGCGAGGAAGTGTCACATTCACATTCATTTGAAGTGTAGACGAGGAATACATAACACTTCGCAAATCATATTATATCTTACCATGAAACGTAAAAATGAGATGCAATATAGCGTTCTAAGAATCATAAGAACTCTATTGCTACGATACGTACACATCTGCAAACGCTACTTCCTTTCAAGGAAGTGTCGCATTTACATTCATTTGAAGTGTAGACGAGGAATACATAACACTTCGCAAATCATATTATATCTTACCATGAAACATAGAAATGAGATGCGATATCGCCTTTTAAGAAGCATTAGAACTCTACTGCTACGATACGCAGACATCTGCAAACGCTATTTCCTTGCAAAGAAGTGTCGCATTTACATTCATTTGAAGTGTAGACGAGGAATACATAACACTTCGCAAATCATATTATATCTTACCATGAAACATAGAAATGAGATCCGATATCGCGTTTTAAGAATCATAAGAAATCCATTGCTACGACACGTAGACATCTGCAAACGCTATTTCCTTGCAAGAAGGTGTCGCATTTACATTCATTTGAAGTGTAGACGAGGAATACATAACACTTCCCAAATCATATTATACCTTACCATGAAACATAGAAATGAGATGCGATATCGCGTTTTAAGAAGCATTAGAACTCTACTGCTACGATACGCAGACATCTGCAAACGCTATTTCCTAGCGAGGAAGTGTCACATTCACATTCATTTGAAGTGTAGACGAGGAATACATAACACTTCGCAAATCATATTATATCTTACCATGAAACGTAAAAATGAGATGCAATATAGCGTTCTAAGAATCACAAGAACTCTATTGCTACGATACGTAGACATCTGCAAACGCTATTTCCTTGCAAGAAAGTGTCGCATTTACATTCATTTGAGGTGTAGACGAGGAATACATAACACTTCGCAAATCATATTATACCTTACCATGAAACATAGAAATGAGATGCGATATCGCGTTTTAAGAATCATAAGAACTCTATTGCTACGATACGTAGACATCTGCAAACGCTATTTCCTTGCAAGGAAGTGTCGCATTTACATTCATTTGATGTGTAGACGAGGAATACATGATACTTCGCAAATCATATTATATCTTACCATGAATCATAGAAATGAGATGCGATATCGCGTTTTAAGAAGCATTAGAACACTATTGCTACGATAGGTAGACATTTGCAAACGCTATTTCCTAGCAAAGAAGTGTCGCATTTACATTCATTTGAAGTGTAGACGAGGAATACATAACACTTCGCAAATCATATTATATCTTACCATGAAACATAGAAATGAGATGCGATATCGCCTTTTAAGAAGCATTAGAACTCTACTGCTACGATACGCAGACATCTGCAAACGCTATTTCCTTGCAAAGAAGTGTCGCATTTACATTCATTTGAAGTGTAGACGAGGAATACATAACACTTCGCAAATCATATTATATCTTACCATGAAACATAGAAATGAGATCCGATATCGCGTTTTAAGAATCATAAGGAATCCATTGCTACGACACGTAGACATCTGCAAACGCTATTTCCTTGCAAGAAGGTGTCGCATTTACATTCATTTGAAGTGTAGACGAGGAATACATAACACTTCCCAAATCATATTATACCTTACCATGAAACATAGAAATGAGATGCGATATCGCGTTTTAAGAAGCATTAGAACTCTACTGCTACGATACGCAGACATCTGCAAACGCTATTTCCTAGCGAGGAAGTGTCACATTCACATTCATTTGAAGTGTAGACGAGGAATACATAACACTTCGCAAATCATATTATATCTTACCATGAAACGTAAAAATGAGATGCAATATAGCGTTCTAAGAATCATAAGAACTCTATTGCTACGATACGTACACATCTGCAAACGCTACTTCCTTTCAAGGAAGTGTCGCATTTACATTCATTTGAAGTGTAGACGAGGAATACATAACACTTCGCAAATCATATTATATCTTACCATGAAACATAGAAATGAGATGCGATATCGCCTTTTAAGAAGCATTAGAACTCTACTGCTACGATACGCAGACATCTGCAAACGCTATTTCCTTGCAAAGAAGTGTCGCATTTACATTCATTTGAAGTGTAGACGAGGAATACATAACACTTCGCAAATCATATTATATCTTACCATGAAACATAGAAATGAGATCCGATATCGCGTTTTAAGAATCATAAGAAATCCATTGCTACGACACGTAGACATCTGCAAACGCTATTTCCTTGCAAGAAGGTGTCGCATTTACATTCATTTGAAGTGTAGACGAGGAATACATAACACTTCCCAAATCATATTATACCTTACCATGAAACATAGAAATGAGATGCGATATCGCGTTTTAAGAATCATAAGAACTCTATTGCTACGATACGTAGACATCTGCAAACGCTATTTCCTTGCAAGGAAGGGTCGCATTTACATTCATTTGAAGTGTAGGCGAGGAATACATAACACTTCGCAAATCATATTATATCTTACCGTGAAACATAGAAATGACATGCGATATCGCGTTTTAAGAATGATATGAACTCTATTGCTACGGTACGTAGACATCTGCAATCGCTACAACCTTGCAAGGAAGTGTCGCATTTACTTTCATTTGAATCGTAGACGAGGAATACATGACACTTCGCAAATAATATTATATCCTACCATGAAACATAGTAATGAGATGCGATATCGCGTTTTAAGAAGCATTAGAACTCTATTGCTACGATACGTAGAAATCTGCAAGCGCTATTTCCTTGCAAGGAAGTGTCGCATTTACATTCATTTGAATCGTAGACGAGGAATGCATAACACTTCGCAATGAATATTATATCTTATCATGAAACATAGATATGAGATGCAATATCTCGTTTTAAGAAGCATTTGAACTCTATTGCTTCGATACGTAGACATCTGCAAACGCTATTTCCTTGCAAGGAAGTGTCACATTTACATTCATTTGAAGTGTAGACGAGGAATACATGACACTTCGCAAATCATATTATATCTTACCATGAAACATGGAAAAGAGATGCGATATCGCGTTTTAAGAAGCATTAGAAAGCTATTGCTACGATACGTAGACATCTGCAAACGCTATTTCCTAGCGAGGAAGTATCGCATTCACATTCATTTGAAGTGTAGACGAGGAATACATAACACTTCGCAAATCATGTTATATCTTACCATGAAACATAGAAATGAGATGCGATATCGCGTTTTAAGTATCATATGAACTCTATTGCTACGATACGTAGACATCTGCAAACGCTATTTCCTTGCAAGGAAGTGTCGCATTTACATTCATCTGAATCGTAGACGAGGAATGCATAACACTTCGCAATGAATATTATATCTCATCATGAAACATAGATATGAGATGCAATATGTCGTTTTAAGAAGCATTTGAACTCTATTGCTTCGATACGTAGACATCTGCAAACACTATTTCCTAGCGAGGAAGTGTCGCATTCACATTCATTTGAAGTGTAGACGAGGAATACATAACACTTCGCAAATCATATTGTATCTTACCATGAAACATAGATATGAGATGCGATATCGCGTTTTAAGAATCATAAGAACTCTATTGCTACGATACGTAGACATCTGCAAACGCTATTTCCTTGCAAGGAAGTGTCGCATTTACATTCATCTGAATCGTAGGCGAGGAATGCATAACACTTCGCAATGAATATTATATCTTACCATGAAACATAGAAATGAGATGCGATATCGCGTTTTAAGAAGCATTAGAACTCTATTGCAACGATACGTAGACATCTGCAAACGCTATTTCCTTGCAAGGAAGTGTCGCATTTACATTCATTTGAAGTGTAGACGAGGAATACATAACACTTCGCAAATCATATTATATCTTACCATGAAATATAGAAATGACATGCGATATCGCGTTTTAAGAAGCATCAGAAATCCATTGCTACGATACGTAGACATCTGCAAACGCTATTTCCTAGCAAGAAAGTGTCGCATTTACATTCATTTGAAGTGTAGCCGAGGAATACAGAACACTTCGCAAATCGTATTATATCATACCATGAAACATAGAAATGAGATGCGATATCGCGTTTTAAGAAGCATTAGAACTCTATTGCTACGATCCGTAGACATCTGCAAACGCTATTTCCTTGCAAGGAAGTGTCGCATTTACATTCATTTGAAGTGTAGACGAGGAATACATAACACTCCGCAAATCATATTATATCTTACCATGAAACTTTGAAATGAGATGCGATATCGCGTTTTAAGAATCATAAGAACTCTATTGCAACGATACGTAGACATCTGCAAACGCTATTTCCTTGCAAGAAAGTGTCGCATTTACATTCATTTGAAGTGTAGACAACGGATACATAACACTTCGCAAATCATATTATACCTTACCATGAAACATAGAAATGAGATGCGATATCGCGTTTTAAGAATCATAAGAACTCTATTGCAACGATACGTAGACATCTGCAAATGCTATTTCCTTGCAAGGAAGTGTCGCATTTACATTCATTTGAATCGTAGACGAGGAATGCATAACACTTCGCAATGAATATTATATCTTATCATGAAACATATATATGAGATGCAATATCTCGTTTTAAGAAGCATTTGAACTCTATTGCTTCGATACGTAGACATCTGCAAACACTATTTCCTAGCGAGGAAGTGTCGCATTCACATTCATTTGAAGTGTAGACGAGGAATACATAACACTTCGCAAATCATATTATACCTTACCATGAAACATAGAAATGAGATGCTATATCGCGTTTTAAGAATCATAAGAACTCTATTGCAACGATACGTAGACATCTGCAAACGCTATTTCCTTGCAAGGAAGTGTCGCATTTACATTCATTTGAAGTGTAGACGAGGAATACATAACACTCCGCAAATCATATTATATCTTACCATGAAACATTGAAATGAGATGCGATATCGCGTTTTAAGAAACATAAGAACTCTATTGCAACGATACGTAGACATCTGCAAACGCTATTTCCTTGCAAAGAAGTGTCGCATTTACATTCATTTGAAGTGTAGACGAGGAATACATAACACTTCGCAAATCATATTATATCTTACCATGAAACATAGAAATGACATGCGATATCGCGTTTTAAGAAGCATCAGAAATCCATTACTACGATACGTAGACATCAGCAAACGCTATTTCCTTGCAAGAAAGTGTCGCATTTTCATTCATTTGAAGTGCAGACGACGGATACATAACACTTCGCAAATCATATTATACCTTACCATGAAACATAGAAATGAGATGCGATATCGCGTTTTAAGAATCATAAGAACTCTATTGCAACGATACGTAGACATCTGCAAACGCTATTTCCTTGCAAGCAAGTGTCGCATTTACATTCATTTGATGTGTAGACGAGGAATACATAACACTTCGCAAATCATATTATATCTTACCATGAAACATAGAAATGAGATGCGATATCGCGTTTTAAGAAGCATTAGAACTCAACTGCTACGATACGTAGACATCTGCAAACGCTATTTCCTAGCGAGGAAGTGTCGCATTTGCATTCATTTGAAGTGTAGACGAGGAATACATAACACTCCGCAAATCATATTATATCTTACCATGAAACATAGAAATGAGATGCGATATCGCGTTTTAAGAATCATAAGAACTCTGCTGCTACGATACGTAGACATCTGCAATCGCTATTTTCTTGCAAAGAAGTGTCGCATTTACACTCATTTGAAGTGTAGCCGAGGAATACAAAACACTTCGCAAATCGTATTATATCTTACCATGAAACATAGAAATGAGATGCGATATCGCGTTCTAAGAAGCATTAGAACTCTATTGCTACGATCCGTAGACATCTGCAAACGCTATTTCCTTGCAAGGAAGTGTCGCATTTACATTCATTTGAAGTGTAGACGAGGAATACATAACACTCCGCAAATCATATTATATCTTACCATGAAACATTGAAATGAGATGCGATATCGCGTTTTAAGAATCATAAGAACTCTATTGCAACGATACGTAGACATCTGCAAACGCTATTTCCTTGCAAGAAAGTTTCGCATTTACATTCATTTGAATCGTAGACGAGGAATGCTTAACACTTCGCAATGAATATTATATCTTATCATGAAACATAGATATGAGATGCAATATCTCGTTTTAAGAAGCATTTGAACTCTATTGCTTCGATACGTGGACATCTGCAATCGCTATTTCCTTGCAAAGAAGTGTCGCATTTACATTCATTTGAAGTGTAGCCGAGGAATACATAACACTTCGCAAATCATATTATATCTTACCAGGAAACATAGAAATGAGATCCGATATCGCGTTTTAAGAATCATAAGAAATCCATTGCTACGACACGTAGAAATCTGCAAACGCTATTTCCTTGCAAGAGAGTGTCGCATTTACATTCATTTGAAGTGTAGACGAGGAATACATAACACTTCCCAAATCATATTATACCTTACCATGAAACATAGAAATGAGATGCGATATCGCGTTTTAAGAAGCATTAGAACTCTACTGCTACGATACGCAGACATCTGCAAACGCTATTTCCTAGCGAGGAAGTGTCACATTCACATTCATTTGAAGTGTAGACGAGGAATACATAACACTTCGCAAATCATATTATATTTTACCATGAAACGTAAAAATGAGATGCAATATAGCGTTCTAAGAATCATAAGAACTCTATTGCTACGATACGTACACATCTGCAAACGCTATTTCCTTGCAAGGAAGTGTCGCATTTACATTCATTTGAATCGTAGGCGAAGAATGCATAACACTTCGCAATGAATATTATATCTTATCATGAAACATAGATATGAGATGCAATATCTCGATTTAAGAAGCATTTGAACTCCATTGCTTCGATACGTAGACATCAGCAAACGCTATTTCCAAGCGAGGAAGTGTCGCATTCCCATTCATTTGAAGTGTAGACGAGGAATACATAGCACTTCGCAAATCATATTGTATCTTACCATGAAACACATATATGAGATGCAATTTCTCGTTTTAAGAAGCATTTGAACTCTATTGCTTCGATACGTAGACATCTGCAAACACTATTTCCTAGCGAGGAAGTGTCGCATTCACATTCATTTGATGTGTAGACGAGGAATACATAACACTTCGCAAATCATATTGTATCTTACCATGACACATAGAAATGAGATGCGATATCGCGTTTTAAGAAGCATTTGAACTCTATTGCTTCGATACGTGGACATCTGCAAACGCTATTTCCTTGCAAGGAAGTGTCGCATTTACATTCATTTGAAGTGTAGACGAGGAATACATAACACTCCGCAAATCATATTATATCTTACCATGAAACATAGAAATGTGATGCGATATCGCGTTTTAAGAATCATAAGAACTCTATTGCAACGATACGTAGACATCTGCAAACGCTATTTCCTTGCAAAGAAGTGTCGCATTTACATTCATTTGAAGTGTAGACGAGGAATACATAACACTTCGCAAATCATATTATATCTTACCATGAAACATAGAAATGTGATGCGATATCGCGTTTTAAGAAGCATTTGAACTCTATTGCTTCGATACGTACACATCTGCAAACGCTATTTCCAAGCGAGGAAGTGTCGCTTTCACATTCCTTTGAAGTGTAGACGAGGAATACATAACACTTCGCAGATCATATTGTATCTTACCATGAAACATAGAAATGAGATGCGATATCGCGTTTTAAGAAGCATTAGAACTCTACTGCTACGATACGCAGACATCTGCAAACGCTATTTCCTAGCGAGGAAGTCACATTCACATTCATTTGAAGTGTAGACGAGGAACACATAACACTTCGCAAATCATGTTTTATCTTACCATGAAACATAGAAATGAGATGCGATATCGCTTTTTAAGAATGATATGAACTCTATTGCTACGATACGTAGACATGTGCAATCGCTACTACCTTGCAAGGAAGTGTCGCATTTACTTTCATTTGAATCGTAGACGAGGAATACATGACACTTCGCAATGAATATTATATCTTATCAGGAAACATAGATATGAGATGCAATATCTCGTTTTAAGAAGCATTTGAACTCTATTGCTTCGATACGTAGACATCTGCTAACGCTATTTCCATGCAAGGAAGTGTCGCATTTACATTCATTTGAAGTGTAGACGAGGAATACATGATACTTCGCAAATCATATTATATCTTACCATGAAACATAGGAATGAGATGTGATATCGCGTTTTAAGAAGCATTTGAAATCTATTGCTTCGATACGTAGACATCTGCAAACGCTATTTCCTTGCAAGGAGGTGTCGCATTTACATTCATTTGATGTGTAGACGAGGAATACATGACACTTCGCAAATCATATTATATCTTATCATGAAACATAGAAATGAGATGCGATATCGCGCTTTAAGAAGCATTAGAAAGCTATTGCTACGATACGTAGACATCTGCAAACGCTATTTCCTAGCGAGGAAGTATCGCATTCACATTCATTTGAAGTGTAGACGAGGAATACATAACACTTCGCAAATCATGTTATATCTCACCATGAAACATAGAAATGAGATGCGATATCGCGTTTTAAGAATCATATGAACTCTATTGCTACGATACGTAGACATCTGCAATCGCTATTTCCTAGCAAGGAAGTGTCGCATTTACATTCATTTGAAGTGTAGACGAGGAATACATGATACTTCGCAAATCATATTATATCTTACCATGAATCATAGAAATGAGATGCGATATCGCGTTTTAAGAAGCATTAGAACACTATTGCTACGATAGGTAGACATTTGCAAACGCTATTTCCTAGCAAAGAAGTGTCGCATTTACATTCATTTGAAGTGTAGACGAGGAATACATAACACTTCGCAAATCATATTATATCTTACCATGAAACATAGAAATGAGATGCGATATCGCCTTTTAAGAAGCATTAGAACTCTACTGCTACGATACGCAGACATCTGCAAACGCTACTTCCTTGCAAAGAAGTGTCGCATTTACATTCATTTGAAGTGTAGACGAGGAATACATAACACTTCGCAAATCATATTATATCTTACCATGAAACATAGAAATGAGATCCGATATCGCGTTTTAAGAATCATAAGAAATCCATTGCTACGACACGTAGAAATCTGCAAACGCTATTTCCTTGCAAGAAAGTGTCGCATTTACATTCATTTGAAGTGTAGACGAGGAATACATAACACTTCCCAAATCATATTATACCTTACCATGAAACATAGAAATGAGATGCGATATCGCGTTTTAAGAAGCATTAGAACTCTACTGCTACGATACGCAGACATCTGCAAACGCTATTTCCTAGCGAGGAAGTGTCACATTCACATTCATTTGAAGTGTAGACGAGGAATACATAACACTTCGCAAATCATATTATATCTTACCATGAAACGTAAAAATGAGATGCAATATAGCGTTCTAAGAATCATAAGAACTCTATTGCTACGATACGTACACATCTGCAAACGCTATTTCCTTTCAAGGAAGTGTCGCATTTACATTCATTTGAATCGTGGACGAGGAATGCATAACACTTCGCAGATCATATTATATCTTACCATGAAACATAGAAATGAGATGCGATATCACGTTTTAAGAAGCATTAGAACTCTATTGCTACGATACGTAGACATCTGCAAACGCTATTTCCTTCCAAGGAAGTGTCGCATTTACTTTCATTTGAATCGTAGACGAGGCATACATGACACTTCGCAAATCATATTATATCTTACCATGAAACGTAAAAATGAGATGCAATATAGCGTTCTAAGAATCACAAGAACTCTATTGCTACGATACGTAGACATCTGCAAACGCTATTTCCTAGCGAGGAAGTATCGCATTCACATTCATTTGAAGTGTAGACGAGGAATACATAACACTTCGCAAATCATGTTATATCTTACCATGAAACATAGAAATGAGATGCGATATCGCGTTTTAAGATTCATATGAACTCTATTGCTACGATACGTAGACATCTGCAATCGCTATTTCCTAGCAAGGAAGTGTCGCATTTACATTCATTTGAAGTGTAGACGAGGAATACATGATACTTCGCAAATCATATTATATCTTACCATGAATCATAGAAATGAGATGCGATATCGCGTTTTAAGAAGCATTAGAACACTATTGCTACGATAGGTAGACATTTGCAAACGCTATTTCCTAGCAAAGAAGTGTCGCATTTACATTCATTTGAAGTGTAGACGAGGAATACATAACACTTCGCAAATCATATTATATCTTACCATGAAACATAGAAATGAGATGCGATATCGCCTTTTAAGAAGCATTAGAACTCTACTGCTACGATACGCAGACATCTGCAAACGCTATTTCCTTGCAAAGAAGTGTCGCATTTACATTCATTTGAAGTGTAGACGAGGAATACATAACACTTCGCAAATCATATTATATCTTACCATGAAACATAGAAATGAGATCCGATATCGCGTTTTAAGAATCATAAGAAATCCATTGCTACGACACGTAGACATCTGCAAACGCTATTTCCTTGCAAGAAGGTGTCGCATTTACATTCATTTGAAGTGTAGACGAGGAATACATAACACTTCCCAAATCATATTATACCTTACCATGAAACATAGAAATGAGATGCGATATCGCGTTTTAAGAAGCATTAGAACTCTACTGCTACGATACGCAGACATCTGCAAACGCTATTTCCTAGCGAGGAAGTGTCACATTCACATTCATTTGAAGTGTAGACGAGGAATACATAACACTTCGCAAATCATATTATATCTTACCATGAAACGTAAAAATGAGATGCAATATAGCGTTCTAAGAATCATAAGAACTCTATTGCTACGATACGTACACATCTGCAAACGCTACTTCCTTTCAAGGAAGTGTCGCATTTACATTCATTTGAAGTGTAGACGAGGAATACATAACACTTCGCAAATCATATTATATCTTACCATGAAACATAGAAATGAGATGCGATATCGCCTTTTAAGAAGCATTAGAACTCTACTGCTACGATACGCAGACATCTGCAAACGCTATTTCCTTGCAAAGAAGTGTCGCATTTACATTCA
Source organism: Xylocopa sonorina (assembly GCF_050948175.1). Classification (NCBI taxonomy): domain Eukaryota; kingdom Metazoa; phylum Arthropoda; class Insecta; order Hymenoptera; family Apidae; genus Xylocopa; species Xylocopa sonorina. The sequence continues at coordinate 368,028 of NW_027490356.1, forward strand.
TTTGAAGTGTAGACGAGGAATACATAACACTTCGCAAATCATATTATATCTTACCATGAAACATAGAAATGAGATCCGATATCGCGTTTTAAGAATCATAAGAAATCCATTGCTACGACACGTAGACATCTGCAAACGCTATTTCCTTGCAAGAAGGTGTCGCATTTACATTCATTTGAAGTGTAGACGAGGAATACATAACACTTCCCAAATCATATTATACCTTACCATGAAACATAGAAATGAGATGCGATATCGCGTTTTAAGAAGCATTAGAACTCTACTGCTACGATACGCAGACATCTGCAAACGCTATTTCCTAGCGAGGAAGTGTCACATTCACATTCATTTGAAGTGTAGACGAGGAATACATAACACTTCGCAAATCATATTATATCTTACCATGAAACGTAAAAATGAGATGCAATATAGCGTTCTAAGAATCACAAGAACTCTATTGCTACGATACGTAGACATCTGCAAACGCTATTTCCTTGCAAGAAAGTGTCGCATTTACATTCATTTGAGGTGTAGACGAGGAATACATAACACTTCGCAAATCATATTATACCTTACCATGAAACATAGAAATGAGATGCGATATCGCGTTTTAAGAATCATAAGAACTCTATTGCTACGATACGTAGACATCTGCAAACGCTATTTCCTTGCAAGGAAGTGTCGCATTTACATTCATTTGATGTGTAGACGAGGAATACATGATACTTCGCAAATCATATTATATCTTACCATGAATCATAGAAATGAGATGCGATATCGCGTTTTAAGAAGCATTAGAACACTATTGCTACGATAGGTAGACATTTGCAAACGCTATTTCCTAGCAAAGAAGTGTCGCATTTACATTCATTTGAAGTGTAGACGAGGAATACATAACACTTCGCAAATCATATTATATCTTACCATGAAACATAGAAATGAGATGCGATATCGCCTTTTAAGAAGCATTAGAACTCTACTGCTACGATACGCAGACATCTGCAAACGCTATTTCCTTGCAAAGAAGTGTCGCATTTACATTCATTTGAAGTGTAGACGAGGAATACATAACACTTCGCAAATCATATTATATCTTACCATGAAACATAGAAATGAGATCCGATATCGCGTTTTAAGAATCATAAGAAATCCATTGCTACGACACGTAGACATCTGCAAACGCTATTTCCTTGCAAGAAGGTGTCGCATTTACATTCATTTGAAGTGTAGACGAGGAATACATAACACTTCCCAAATCATATTATACCTTACCATGAAACATAGAAATGAGATGCGATATCGCGTTTTAAGAAGCATTAGAACTCTACTGCTACGATACGCAGACATCTGCAAACGCTATTTCCTAGCGAGGAAGTGTCACATTCACATTCATTTGAAGTGTAGACGAGGAATACATAACACTTCGCAAATCATATTATATCTTACCATGAAACGTAAAAATGAGATGCAATATAGCGTTCTAAGAATCATAAGAACTCTATTGCTACGATACGTACACATCTGCAAACGCTACTTCCTTTCAAGGAAGTGTCGCATTTACATTCATTTGAAGTGTAGACGAGGAATACATAACACTTCGCAAATCATATTATATCTTACCATGAAACATAGAAATGAGATGCGATATCGCCTTTTAAGAAGCATTAGAACTCTACTGCTACGATACGCAGACATCTGCAAACGCTATTTCCTTGCAAAGAAGTGTCGCATTTACATTCATTTGAAGTGTAGACGAGGAATACATAACACTTCGCAAATCATATTATATCTTACCATGAAACATAGAAATGAGATCCGATATCGCGTTTTAAGAATCATAAGAAATCCATTGCTACGACACGTAGACATCTGCAAACGCTATTTCCTTGCAAGAAGGTGTCGCATTTACATTCATTTGAAGTGTAGACGAGGAATACATAACACTTCCCAAATCATATTATACCTTACCATGAAACATAGAAATGAGATGCGATATCGCGTTTTAAGAAGCATTAGAACTCTACTGCTACGATACGCAGACATCTGCAAACGCTATTTCCTAGCGAGGAAGTGTCACATTCACATTCATTTGAAGTGTAGACGAGGAATACATAACACTTCGCAAATCATATTATATCTTACCATGAAACGTAAAAATGAGATGCAATATAGCGTTCTAAGAATCACAAGAACTCTATTGCTACGATACGTAGACATCTGCAAACGCTATTTCCTTGCAAGAAAGTGTCGCATTTACATTCATTTGAGGTGTAGACGAGGAATACATAACACTTCGCAAATCATATTATACCTTACCATGAAACATAGAAATGAGATGCGATATCGCGTTTTAAGAATCATAAGAACTCTATTGCTACGATACGTAGACATCTGCAAACGCTATTTCCTTGCAAGGAAGTGTCGCATTTACATTCATTTGATGTGTAGACGAGGAATACATAATACTTCGCAAATCATATTATATCTTACCATGAAACATAGAAATGAGATGCGATATCGCGTTTTAAGAATCATAAGAACACTATTTCTACGATACGTAGACATCTGCAAACGCTATTTCCTTGCAAAGAAGTGTCGCATTTACATTCATTTGAAGTGTAGACGAGGAATACATAACACTTCGCAATTCATATTATATCTTACCATGAAACATAGAAATGAGATGCGATATCGCGTTTTAAGAAGCATCAGAAATCCAATGCTACGATACGTAGACATCTGCAAACGCTATTTCCTTGCAAGAAAGTGTCGCATTTACATTCATTTGAAGTGTAGACGACGGATACATAACACTTCGCATATCATATTATACCTTACCATGAAACATAGAAATGAGATGCGATACCGCGTTTTAAGAATCATAAGAACTCTATTGCTACGATACGTAGACATCTGCAAACGCTATTTCCTTGAAAAGAAGTGTCGCATTGACATTCATTTGAAGTGTAGACGAGGAATACATAACACTTCGCAAATCATATTATATCTTACCATGAAACATAGAAATGACATGCGATATCGCGTTTTAAGAAGCATCAGAAAGCCATTGCTACGATACGTAGACATCTGCAAAAGCTATTTCCTTGCAAGGCAGTGTCGCATTTACATTCATTTGGTGTGTAGACGAGGAATACATAACACTTCGCAAATCATATTATATCTTACCATGAAACATAGAAATGAGATGCGATATCGCGTTTTAAGAGGCATTAGAACTCAACTGCTACGATACGTAGACATCTGCAAACGTTATTTCCTAGCGAGGAAGTGTCGCATTCACATTCATTTGAAGTGTGGACGAGGAATACATGACAATTCGCAAATCATATTATATCTTACCATGAAACATAGAAATGAGATGCCATATCGCGTTTTAAGAAGCATCAGAAATCCATTGCTACGATACGTAGACATCTGCAAACGCTATTTTCTTGCAAGAAAGTGTCGCATTTACATCCATTTGAAGTGTAGACGAGGAATACATAACACTTCGTAACTCATATTATACCTTACCATGAAACATAGAAATGAGATGCGATATCGCGTTTTAGGAAGCATTAGAACTCTATTGCTTCGATACGTAGACATCTGCAAACGCTATTTCCTAGCGAGGAAGTGTGGCATTCACATTCATTTGAAGTGTAGACAAGGAATACATAACACTCCGCAAATCATATTATATCTTACCATGAAACATAGAAATGTGATGCGATATCGCGTTTTAAGAATCATAAGATCTCTATTGCTACGATACGTAGACATCTGCAAACGCTATTTCCTTGCAAGAAAGTGTCGCATTTACATTCATTTGAAGTGTAGACGAGGAATACATAACACTTCGCAACTCATATTATACCTTACCATGAAACATAGAAATGAGCTGCGATATCGCGTTTTAAGAAGCATTAGAACTCTATTGCTTCGGTACGTAGACATCTGCAAACGCTATTTCCTAGCGAGGAAGTGTGGCATTCACATTCATTTGAAGTGTAGACAAGGAATACATAACACTCCGCAAATCATATTATATCTTACCATGAAACATAGAAATGAGATGCGATATCGCGTTTTAAGAGTCATAAGAACTCTATTGCTACGATACGTAGACATCTGCAAACGCTATTTCCTTGCAAGGAAGTGTCGCATTTACATTCATTTGATGTGTAGACGAGGAATACATAACACTTCGCAAATCATATTCTATCTTACCATGAAACATAGAAATGAGATGCGATATCGCGTTTTAAGAAGCATGAGAACTCTATTGCTACGATACGTAGACATCTGCAAACGCTATTACCTTGCAAGGAAGTGTCGCATTTTCATTCGTTTGAATCGTAGACGAGGAATGCGTAACACTTCGCAATGAATATTATATCTTATCATGAAGCATAGATATAAGATGCAATATCTCGTTTTAAGAAGCATTTGAACTCTATTGCTACGATACGTAGACATCTGCAAACGCTATTTCCTTGCAAGGAAGTGTCGCATTTACATTCATTTGATGTGTAGACGAGGAATACATAACACTTCGCAAATCATATTCTATCTTACCATGAAACATAGGAATGAGATGTGATATCGCGTTTTAAGAAGCATTAGAACTCTATTGCTACGATACGTAGACATCTGCAAACGCTGTTTCCTTGCAAGGAAGTGTCGCATTTTCATTCATTTGAATCGTAGACGAGGAATGCATAACACTTCGCAATGAATATTATATCTTATCATGAAACATAGATATAAGATGCAATATCTCGTTTTAAGAAGCATTCGAACTCTATTGCTACGATACGTAGACATCTGCAAACGCTATTTCCTTGCAAGGAAGTGTCGCATTTACATTCATTTGATGTGTAGACGAGGAATACATAAGAATTCGCAAATCATATTCTATCTTACCATGAAACATAGAAATGAGATGTGATATCGCGTTTTAAGAAACATTAGAACTCTATTGCTACGATACGTAGACATCTGCAAACGCTATTTCCTTGCAAGGAAGTGTCGCATTTTCATTCATTTGAATCGTAGACGAGGAATGCATAACACTTCGCAATGAATATTATATCTTATCATGAAACATAGATATAAGATGCAATATCTCGTTTTAAGAAGCATTCGAACTCTATTGCTACGATACGTAGACATCTGCAAACACTATTTCCTTGCAAGGAAGTGTCGCATTTACATACATTTGAAGTGTAGACGAGGAATACACAACAGTTCGCAAATCATATAATATCTTACCATGAAACATAGAAATGAGATGCGATATCGCGTTTTAAGAATCATAAGAACTCCATTGCTACGATACGTAGACATCTGCAAACGCTATTTCCTTGCAAGGAAGTGTCGCATTTACATTCATTTGATGTGTAGACGAGGAATACATAATACTTCGCAAATCATATTATATCTTACCATGAAACATAGAAATGAGATGCGATATCGCGTTTTAAGAATCATAAGAACACTATTTCTACGATACGTAGACATCTGCAAACGCTATTTCCTTGCAAGGAAGTGTCGCATTTACATTCATTTGATGTGTAGACGAGGAATACATAACACTTCGCAAATCATATTATATCTTACCATGAAACATAGAAATGAGATGCGATATCGCGTTTTAAGAATCATAAGAACACTATTGCTACGATACGTAGACATCTGCAAACGCTATTTCCTTGCAAGGAAGTGTCGCATTTACTTTCATTTGAAGTGTAGACGAGGAATACATAACTCTCCGCAAATCATATTATACCTTACCATGAAACATAGAAATGAGATGCGATATCGCGTTTTAAGAATCATAAGAACTCTATTGCAACAATACGTAGACATCTGCAAACGCTATTTCCTTGCAAAGAAGTGTCGCATTTACATTCATTTGAAGTGTAGACGAGGAATACATAACGCTTCGCAATTCATATTATATCTTACCATGAAACATAGAAATGAGATGCGATATCGCGTTTTAAGAAGCATCAGAAATCCAATGCCACGATACGTAGACATCTGCAAACGCTATTTCCTTGCAAGAAAGTGTCGCATTTACATTCATTTGAAGTGTAGACGACGGATACATAACACTTCGCATATCATATTATACCTTACCATGAAACATAGAAATGAGATGCGATATCGCGTTTTAAGAATCATAACAACTCTATTGCTACGATACGTAGACATCTGCAAACGCTATTTCCTTGCAAGGAAGTGTCGCATTTACATTCATTTGATGTGTAGACGAGGAATACATAACACTTCGCAAATCATATTCTATCTTACCATGAAACATAGAAATGAGATGTGATATCGCGTTTTAAGAAGCATTAGAACTCTATTGCTACGATACGTAGACATCTGCAAACGCTATTTCCTTGCAAGGAAGTGTCGCATTTTCATTCATTTGAATCGTGGACGAGGAATGCATAACACTTCGCAATGAATATTATATCTTATCATGAAACATAGATATAAGATGCAATATCTCGTTTTAAGAAGCATTTGAACTCTATTGCTTCGATACGTAGACATCTGCAAACTCTATTTCCTTGCAAGGAAGTGTCGCATTTACATTCATTTGAAGTGTAGACGAGGAATACATAACAGTTCGCAAATCATATTATATCTTACCATGAAACATAGAAATGAGATGCGATATGGCGTTTTAAGAAGCATTAGAACTCTACTGCTACGATACGCAGACATCTGCTAACGCTATTTCCTAGCGAGGAAGTGTCGCATTCACATTCATTTGAAGTGTAGACGAGGAATACACAACAGTTCGCAAATCATATAATATCTTACCATGAAACATAGAAATGAGATGCGATATCGCGTTTTAAGAAGCATCAGAAATCCAATGCCACGATACGTAGACATCTGCAAACGCTATTTCCTTGCAAGAAAGTGTCGCATTTACATTCATTTGAGGTGTAGACGACGGATACATAACACTTCGCATATCATATTATACCTTACCATGAAACATAGAAATGAGATGCGATATCGCGTTTTAAGAATCATAACAACTCTATTGCTTCGATACGTAGACATCTGCAAACGCTATTTCCTTGCAAGGAAGTGTCGCATTTACATTCATTTGAAGTGTAGACGAGGAATACATGTCACTTCGCAAATCATATTATATCTTACCATGATACATAGAAATATAGATGCGATCTCGCGTTTTAAGAAGCATTAGAAATCTATTGCTACGATACGTAGACATCTGCAAACGCTATTTCCTAGCGAGAAAGTGTCACATTCACATTCATTTGAAGTGTAGACTAGGAATACATAACACTTCGCAAATCATATTATATCTTACCATGAAACATAGAAATGAGATGCGATATCGCGTTCTAAGAAGCATTAGATCACTAGTGCTACGATAGGTAGACATTTGCAAACGCTATTTCCTTGCAAAGAAGTGTCGCATTTACATTCATTTGAAGTGTAGACGAGGAATACATAACACTTCGCAAATCATATTATATCTTACCATGAAACATTGAAATGAGATGCGATATCGCGTTTTAAGAATCATAAGAACTCTATTGCTACGATACGTAGACATCTGCAAACGCTATTTCCTTGCAAGGATGTGTCGCATTAACATTCATTTGAAGTGTAGACGAGGAATACATAACAGTTCGCAAATCATATTATATCTTACCATGAAACATAGAAATGAGTTGCGACATCGCGTTCTAAGATGCATTAGATCACTACTGCTACGATAGGTAGACATTTGCAAACGCTGTTTCCTTGCAAGGAAGTGTCGCATTTACATTCATTTGAAGTGTAGACGAGGAGCACATAGCACTCCGCAAATCATATTATATCTTACCATGAAACATAGAAATGAGATGCGATATCGCGTTTTAAGAGTCATAAGAACTCTATTGCTACGATACGTAGACATCTGCAAACGCTATTTCCCTGCAAAGAAGTGTCGCATTTACATTCATTTGAAGTGTAGACGAGGAATACATAACACTTCGCAAATCATATTATATCTTACCCTGAAACATAGAAATGAGATGCGATATCGCGTTTTAAGAAGCATTAGAACAATATTGCTACGATACGTAGACATCTGCAAACGCTATTTCCTTGCAAGGAAGTGTCGCATTTACATTCATTTGAATCGTAGACGAGGAATACATAACACTTCGCAAATCGTATTATATCTTACCATGAAACATAGAAATGAGATGCGATATCGCGTTTTAAGAAGCATTAGAACTCTATTGCTACGATCCGTAGACATCTGCAAACGCTATTTCCTTGCAAGGAAGTGTCGCATTTACATTCATTTGAATCGTAGACGAGGAATGCATAACATTTCGCAATGAATATTATATCTTATCATGAAACATAGATATGAGATGCAATATCTCGTTTTAAGAAGCATTTGAACTCTATTGCTTCGATACGTAGACATCTGCAAACGCTATTTCCTTGCTAGGAAGTGTCGCATTTACATTCATTTGAATCGTAGACGAGGAATGCATAACACTTAGCAATGAATATTATATCTTACCATGAAACGTAAAAATGAGATGCAATATAGCGTTCTAAGAATCATAAGAACTCTATTGCTACGACACGTAGACGAGTAAAGTGTAGACGAGGAATACATAACACTTCGCAAATCGTATTACATCTTACCATGAAACATTGAAATGAGATGCGATATCGCGTTTTAAGAAGCATCAGAAATCCATTGCTACGATACGTAGACATCTGCAAACGCTATTTCCTAGCGAGAAAGTGTCGCATTCACATTCATTTGAAGTGTAGACTAGGAATACATAACACTTCGCAAATCATATTATATCTTACCATGAAACATAGAAATGAGATGCGATATCGCGTTCTAAGAAGCATTAGATCACTAGTGCTACGATAGGTAGACATTTGCAAACGCTATTTCCTTGCAAAGAAGTGTCGCATTTACATTCATTTGAAGTGTAGACGAGGAATACATAACACTTCGCAAATCATATTATATCTTACCATGAAACATTGAAATGAGATGCGATATCGCGTTTTAAGAATCATAAGAACTCTATTGCTACGATACGTAGACATCTGCAAACGCTATTTCCTTGCAAGGATGTGTCGCATTAACATTCATTTGAAGTGTAGACGAGGAATACATAACCCTTCGCAAATCATATTATATCTTACCATGAAACATAGAAATGAGATCCGATATCGCGTTTTAAGAATCATAAGAAATCCATTGCTACGACACATAGAAATCTGCAAACGCTATTTCCTTGCAAGAAAGTGTCGCATTTACATTCATTTGAAGTGTAGACTAGGAATACATAACACTTCCCAAATCATATTATACCTTACCATGAAACATAGAAATGAGATGCGATATCGCGTTTTAAGAAGCATTAGAACTCTACTGCTACGATACGCAGACATCTGCAAACGCTATTTCCTAGCGAGGAAGTGTCACATTCACATTCATTTGAAGTGTAGACGAGGAATACATAACACTTCGCAAATCATATTATATTTTACCATGAAACGTAAAAATGAGATGCAATATAGCGTTCTAAGAATCATAAGAACTCTATTGCTACGATACGTACACATCTGCAAACGCTATTTCCTTGCAAGGAAGTGTCGCATTTACATTCATTTGAATCGTAGGCGAAGAATGCATAACACTTCGCAATGAATATTATATCTTATCATGAAACATAGATATGAGATGCAATATCTCGATTTAAGAAGAATTTGAACTCCATTGCTTCGATACGTAGACATCAGCAAACGCTATTTCCAAGCGAGGAAGTGTCGCATTCCCATTCATTTGAAGTGTAGACGAGGAATACATAGCACTTCGCAAATCATATTGTATCTTACCATGAAACATATATATGAGATGCAATTTCTCGTTTTAAGAAGCATTTGAACTCTATTGCTTCGATACGTAGACATCTGCAAACACTATTTCCTAGCGAGGAAGTGTCGCATTCACATTCATTTGATGTGTAGACGAGGAATACATAACACTTCGCAAATCATATTGTATCTTACCATGACACATAGAAATGAGATGCGATATCGCGTTTTAAGAAGCATTTGAACTCTATTGCTTCGATACGTGGACATCTGCAAACGCTATTTCCTTGCAAGGAAGTGTCGCATTTACATTCATTTGAAGTGTAGACGAGGAATACATAACACTCCGCAAATCATATTATATCTTACCATGAAACATAGAAATGTGATGCGATATCGCGTTTTAAGAATCATAAGAACTCTATTGCAACGATACGTAGACATCTGCAAACGCTATTTCCTTGCAAAGAAGTGTCGCATTTACATTCATTTGAAGTGTAGACGAGGAATACATAACACTTCGCAAATCATATTATATCTAACCATGAAACATAGAAATGTGATGCGATATCGCGTTTTAAGAAGCATTTGAACTCTATTGCTTCGATACGTACACATCTGCAAACGCTATTTCCAAGCGAGGAAGTGTCGCTTTCACATTCCTTTGAAGTGTAGACGAGGAATACATAACACTTCGCAGATCATATTGTATCTTACCATGAAACATAGAAATGAGATGCGATATCGCGTTTTAAGAAGCATTAGAACTCTACTGCTACGATACGCAGACATCTGCAAACGCTATTTCCTAGCGAGGAAGTCACATTCACATTCATTTGAAGTGTAGACGAGGAACACATAACACTTCGCAAATCATGTTTTATCTTACCATGAAACATAGAAATGAGATGCGATATCGCTTTTTAAGAATGATATGAACTCTATTGCTACGATACGTAGACATGTGCAATCGCTACTACCTTGCAAGGAAGTGTCGCATTTACTTTCATTTGAATCGTAGACGAGGAATACATGACACTTCGCAATGAATATTATATCTTATCAGGAAACATAGATATGAGATGCAATATCTCGTTTTAAGAAGCATTTGAACTCTATTGCTTCGATACGTAGACATCTGCTAACGCTATTTCCATGCAAGGAAGTGTCGCATTTACATTCATTTGAAGTGTAGACGAGGAATACATGATACTTCGCAAATCATATTATATCTTACCATGAAACATAGGAATGAGATGTGATATCGCGTTTTAAGAAGCATTTGAAATCTATTGCTTCGATACGTAGACATCTGCAAACGCTATTTCCTTGCAAGGAGGTGTCGCATTTACATTCATTTGATGTGTAGACGAGGAATACATGACACTTCGCAAATCATATTATATCTTATCATGAAACATAGAAATGAGATGCGATATCGCGCTTTAAGAAGCATTAGAAAGCTATTGCTACGATACGTAGACATCTGCAAACGCTATTTCCTAGCGAGGAAGTATCGCATTCACATTCATTTGAAGTGTAGACGAGGAATACATAACACTTCGCAAATCATGTTATATCTCACCATGAAACATAGAAATGAGATGCGATATCGCGTTTTAAGAATCATATGAACTCTATTGCTACGATACGTAGACATCTGCAATCGCTATTTCCTAGCAAGGAAGTGTCGCATTTACATTCATTTGAAGTGTAGACGAGGAATACATGATACTTCGCAAATCATATTATATCTTACCATGAATCATAGAAATGAGATGCGATATCGCGTTTTAAGAAGCATTAGAACACTATTGCTACGATAGGTAGACATTTGCAGACGCTATTTCCTAGCAAAGAAGTGTCGCATTTACATTCATTTGAAGTGTAGACGAGGAATACATAACACTTCGCAAATCATATTATATCTTACCATGAAACATAGAAATGAGATGCGATATCGCCTTTTAAGAAGCATTAGAACTCTACTGCTACGATACGCAGACATCTGCAAACGCTACTTCCTTGCAAAGAAGTGTCGCATTTACATTCATTTGAAGTGTAGACGAGGAATACATAACACTTCGCAAATCATATTATATCTTACCATGAAACATAGAAATGAGATCCGATATCGCGTTTTAAGAATCATAAGAAATCCATTGCTACGACACGTAGAAATCTGCAAACGCTATTTCCTTGCAAGAAAGTGTCGCATTTACATTCATTTGAAGTGTAGACGAGGAATACATAACACTTCCCAAATCATATTATACCTTACCATGAAACATAGAAATGAGATGCGATATCGCGTTTTAAGAAGCATTAGAACTCTACTGCTACGATACGCAGACATCTGCAAACGCTATTTCCTAGCGAGGAAGTGTCACATTCACATTCATTTGAAGTGTAGACGAGGAATACATAACACTTCGCAAATCATATTATATCTTACCATGAAACGTAAAAATGAGATGCAATATAGCGTTCTAAGAATCATAAGAACTCTATTGCTACGATACGTACACATCTGCAAACGCTATTTCCTTTCAAGGAAGTGTCGCATTTACATTCATTTGAATCGTAGACGAGGAATGCATAACACTTCGCAGATCATATTATATCTTACCATGAAACATAGAAATGAGATGCGATATCGCGTTTTAAGAAGCATTAGAACTCTATTGCTACGATACGTAGACATCTGCAAACGCTATTTCCTTCCAAGGAAGTGTCGCATTTACTTTCATTCGACTCGTAGACGAGGCATACATGACACTTCGCAAATCATATTATATCTTACCATGAAACGTAAAAATGAGATGCAATATAGCGTTCTAAGAATCACAAGAACTCTATTGCTACGATACGTAGACATCTGCAAACGCTATTTCCTAGCGAGGAAGTATCGCATTCACATTCATTTGAAGTGTAGACGAGGAATACATAACACTTCGCAAATCATGTTATATCTTACCATGAAACATAGAAATGAGATGCGATATCGCGTTTTAAGGTTCATATGAACTCTATTGCTACGATACGTAGACATCTGCAATCGCTATTTCCTAGCAAGGAAGTGTCGCATTTACATTCATTTGAAGTGTAGACGAGGAATACATGATACTTCGCAAATCATATTATATCTTACCATGAATCATAGAAATGAGATGCGATATCGCGTTTTAAGAAGCATTAGAACACTATTGCTACGATAGGTAGACATTTGCAAACGCTATTTCCTAGCAAAGAAGTGTCGCATTTACATTCATTTGAAGTGTAGACGAGGAATACATAACACTTCGCAAATCATATTATATCTTACCATGAAACATAGAAATGAGATGCGATATCGCCTTTTAAGAAGCATTAGAACTCTACTGCTACGATACGCAGACATCTGCAAACGCTATTTCCTTGCAAAGAAGTGTCGCATTTACATTCATTTGAAGTGTAGACGAGGAATACATAACACTTCGCAAATCATATTATATCTTACCATGAAACATAGAAATGAGATCCGATATCGCGTTTTAAGAATCATAAGAAATCCATTGCTACGACACGTAGACATCTGCAAACGCTATTTCCTTGCAAGAAGGTGTCGCATTTACATTCATTTGAAGTGTAGACGAGGAATACATAACACTTCCCAAATCATATTATACCTTACCATGAAACATAGAAATGAGATGCGATATCGCGTTTTAAGAAGCATTAGAACTCTACTGCTACGATACGCAGACATCTGCAAACGCTATTTCCTAGCGAGGAAGTGTCACATTCACATTCATTTGAAGTGTAGACGAGGAATACATAACACTTCGTAAATCATATTATATCTTACCATGAAACGTAAAAATGAGATGCAATATAGCGTTCTAAGAATCATAAGAACTCTATTGCTACGATACGTACACATCTGCAAACGCTACTTCCTTTCAAGGAAGTGTCGCATTTACATTCATTTGAAGTGTAGACGAGGAATACATAACACTTCGCAAATCATATTATATCTTACCATGAAACATAGAAATGAGATGCGATATCGCCTTTTAAGAAGCATTAGAACTCTACTGCTACGATACGCAGACATCTGCAAACGCTACTTCCTTGCAAAGAAGTGTCGCATTTACATTCATTTGAAGTGTAGACGAGGAATACATAACACTTCGCAAATCATATTATATCTTACCATGAAACATAGAAATGAGATCCGATATCGCGTTTTAAGAATCATAAGAAATCCATTGCTACGACACGTAGAAATCTGCAAACGCTATTTCCTTGCAAGAAAGTGTCGCATTTACATTCATTTGAAGTGTAGACGAGGAATACATAACACTTCCCAAATCATATTATACCTTACCATGAAACATAGAAATGAGATGCGATATCGCGTTTTAAGAAGCATTAGAACTCTACTGCTACGATACGCAGACATCTGCAAACGCTATTTCCTAGCGAGGAAGTGTCACATTCACATTCATTTGAAGTGTAGACGAGGAATACATAACACTTCGCAAATCATATTATATCTTACCATGAAACGTAAAAATGAGATGCAATATAGCGTTCTAAGAATCACAAGAACTCTATTGCTACGATACGTAGACATCTGCAAACGCTATTTCCTTGCAAGAAAGTGTCGCATTTACATTCATTTGAGGTGTAGACGAGGAATACATAACACTTCGCAAATCATATTATACCTTACCATGAAACATAGAAATGAGATGCGATATCGCGTTTTAAGAATCATAAGAACTCTATTGCTACGATACGTAGACATCTGCAAACGCTATTTCCTTGCAAGGAAGTGTCGCATTTACATTCATTTGATGTGTAGACGAGGAATACATAATACTTCGCAAATCATATTATATCTTACCATGAAACATAGAAATGAGATGCGATATCGCGTTTTAAGAATCATAAGAACACTATTTCTACGATACGTAGACATCTGCAAACGCTATTTCCTTGCAAGGAAGTGTCGCATTTACATTCATTTGATGTGTAGACGAGGAATACATAACACTTCGCAAATCATATTATATCTTACCATGAAGCATAGAAATGAGATGCGATATCGCGTTTTAAGAATCATAAGAACACTATTGCTACGATACGTAGACATCTGCAAACGCTATTTCCTTGCAAGGAAGTGTCGCATTTACATTCATTTGAAGTGTAGACGAGGAATACATAACACTCCGCAAATCATATTATACCTTACCATGAAACATAGAAATGAGATGCGATATCGCGTTTTAAGAATCATAAGAACTCTATTGCAACAATACGTAGACATCTGCAAACGCTATTTCCTTGCAAAGAAGTGTCGCATTTACATTCATTTGAAGTGTAGACGAGGAATACATAACACTTCGCAATTCATATTATATCTTACCATGAAACATAGAAATGAGATGCGATATCGCGTTTTAAGAAGCATCAGAAATCCAATGCTACGATACGTAGACATCTGCAAACGCTATTTCCTTGCAAGAAAGTGTCGCATTTACATTCATTTGAAGTGTAGACGACGGATACATAACACTTCGCATATCATATTATACCTTACCATGAAACATAGAAATGAGATGCGATACCGCGTTTTAAGAATCATAAGAACTCTATTGCTACGATACGTAGACATCTGCAAACGCTATTTCCTTGAAAAGAAGTGTCGCATTGACATTCATTTGAAGTGTAGACGAGGAATACATAACACTTCGCAAATCATATTATATCTTACCATGAAACATAGAAATGAGATGCGATATCGCGTTTTAAGAGGCATTAGAACTCAACTGCTACGATACGTAGACATCTGCAAACGTTATTTCCTAGCGAGGAAGTGTCGCATTCACATTCATTTGAAGTGTGGACGAGGAATACATGACAATTCGCAAATCATATTATATCTTACCATGAAACATAGAAATGAGATGCGATATCGCGTTTTAAGAATCATAAGAACACTATTTCTACGATACGTAGACATCTGCAAACGCTATTTCCTTGCAAGGAAGTGTCGCATTTACATTCATTTGATGTGTAGACGAGGAATACATAACACTTCGCAAATCATATTATATCTTACCATGAAGCATAGAAATGAGATGCGATATCGCGTTTTAAGAATCATAAGAACACTATTTCTACGATACGTAGACATCTGCAAACGCTATTTCCTTGCAAGGAAGTGTCGCATTTACATCCATTTGAAGTGTAGACGAGGAATACATAACACTTCGCAAATCATATTATATCTTACCATGAAGCATAGAAATGAGATGCGATATCGCGTTTTAAGAATCATAAGAACACTATTGCTACGATACGTAGACATCTGCAAACGCTATTTCCTTGCAAGGAAGTGTCGCATTTACATTCATTTGATGTGTAGACGAGGAATACATAACACTTCGCAAATCATATTCTATCTTACCATGAAACATAGAAATGAGATGCGATATCGCGTTTTAAGAAGCATGAGAACTCTATTGCTACGATACGTAGACATCTGCAAACGCTATTTCCTTGCAAGGAAGTGTCGCATTTTCATTCATTTGATGTGTAGACGAGGAATACATGACACTTCGCAAATCATATTATATCTTATCATGAAACATAGAAATGAGATGCGATATCGCGCTTTAAGAAGCATTAGAAAGCTATTGCTACGATACGTAGACATCTGCAAACGCTATTTCCTTGCAAGGAAGTGTCGCATTTTCATTCATTTGAATCGTAGACGAGGAATGCATAACACTTCGCAATGAATATTATATCTTATCATGAAACATAGATATAAGATGCAATATCTCGTTTTAAGAAGCATTTGAACACTATTGCTACGATACGTAGACATCTGCAAACGCTATTTCCTTGCAAGGAAGTGTCGCATTTACATTCATTTGAAGTGTAGACGAGGAATACACAACAGTTCGCAAATCAAATAATATCTTACCATGAAACATAGAAATGAGATGCGATATCGCGTTTTAAGAAGCATTAGAACTCTATTGCTACGATACGCAGACATCTGCAAACGCTATTTCCTTGCAAGGAAGTGTCGCATTTACATTCATTTGATGTGTAGACGAGGAATACATAACACTTCGCAAATCATATTCTATCTTAAGATGAAACATAGAAATGAGATGCGATATCGCGTTTTAAGAAGCATTAGAACTCTATTGCTACGATACGTAGACATCTGCAAACGCTATTTCCTTGCAAGGAAGTGTCGCATTTTCATTCATTTGAATCGTAGACGAGGAATGCATAACACTTCGCAATGAATATTATATCTTATCATGAAACATAGATATAAGATGCAATATCTCGTTTTAAGAAGCATTTGAACACTATTGCTACGATACGTAGACATCTGCAAACGGTATTTCCTTGCAAGGAAGTGTCGCATCCACATTCATTTGAAGTGTAGACGAGGAATACATAACACTTCGCAATGAATATTACATCTTATCATGAAACATAGAAATGAGATGCGATATCGCGTTTTTAGAATCATAAGAACTCTATTGCAACCATACGTAGACATCTGCAAACGCTATTTCTTTGCAAAGAAGTGTCGCATTTACATTCATTTGATGTGTAGACGAGGAATACATAATACTTCTCAAATCATATTATATCTTACCATGAAACATAGAAATGAGATGCGATATCGCGTTTTAAGAATCATAAGAACACTATTTCTACGATACGTAGACATCTGCAAACGCTATTTCCTTGCAAGGAAGTGTCGCATTTACATTCATTTGATGTGTAGACGAGGAATACATAACACTTCGCAAATCATATTATATCTTACCATGAAGCATAGAAATGAGATGCGATATCGCGTTTTAAGAATCATAAGAACTCTATTGCAACAATACGTAGACATCTGCAAACGCTATTTCCTTGCAAAGAAGTGTCGCATTTACATTCATTTGAAGTGTAGACGAGGAATACATAACGCTTCGCAATTCATATTATATCTTACCATGAAACATAGAAATGAGATGCGATATCGCGTTTTAAGAAGCATCAGAAATCCAATGCCACGATACGTAGACATCTGCAAACGCTATTTCCTTGCAAGAAAGTGTCGCATTTACATTCATTTGAAGTGTAGACGACGGATACATAACACTTCGCATATCATATTATACCTTACCATGAAACATAGAAATGAGATGCGATATCGCGTTTTAAGAATCATAAGAACTCTATTGCTACGATACGTAGACATCTGCAAACGCTATTTCCTTGCAAGGAAGTGTCGCATTTACATTCATTTGATGTGTAGACGAGGAATACATAACACTTCGCAAATCATATTCTATCTTACCATGAAACATAGAAATGAGATGCGATATCGCGTTTTAAGAAGCATGAGAACTCTATTGCTACGATACGTAGACATCTGCAAACGCTATTTCCTTGCAAGGAAGTGTCGCATTTTCATTCATTTGAATCGTAGACGAGGAATGCATAACACTTCGCAATGAATATTATATCTTATCATGAAACATAGATATAAGATGCAATATCTCGTTTTAAGAAGCATTTGAACTCTATTGCTACGATACGCAGACATCTGCAAACGCTATTTCCTTGCAAGGAAGTGTCGCATTTACATTCATTTGATGTGTAGACGAGGAATACATAACACTTCGCAAATCATATTCTATCTTAAGATGAAACATAGAAATGAGATGCGATATCGCGTTTTAAGAAGCATTAGAACTCTATTGCTACGATACGTAGACCTCTGCAAACGCTATTTCCTTGCAAGGAAGTGTCGCATTTTCATTCATTTGAATCGTAGACGAGGAATGCATAACACTTCGCAATGAATATTATATCTTATCATGAAACATAGATATAAGATGCAATATCTCGTTTTAAGAAGCATTTGAACACTATTGCTACGATACGTAGACATCTGCAAACGCTATTTCCTTGCAAGGAAGTGTCGCATTTACATTCATTTGAAGTGTAGACGAGGAATACACAACAGTTCGCAAATCATATAATATCTTACCATGAAACATAGAAATGAGATGCGATATCGCGTTTTAAGAAGCATTAGAACTCTATTGCTACGATACGTAGACATCTGCAAACGCTATTTCCTTGCAAGGAGGTGTCGCATTTTCATTCATTTGAATCGTAGACGAGGAATGCATAACACTTCGCAATGAATATTATATCTTATCATGAAACATAGATATAAGATGCAATATCTCGTTTTAAGAAGCATTTGAACTCTATTGCTTCGATACGTAGACATCTGCAAACGCTATTTCCTTGCAAGGAAGTGTCGCATTTACATTCATTTGAATCGTAGACGAGGAATGCATAACACTTCGCAATGAATATTATATCTTATCATGAAACATAGATATGAGATGCAATATCTCGTTTTAAGAAGCATTTGAACTCTATTGCTTCGATACGTAGACATCTGCAAACGCTATTTCCTTGCTAGGAAGTGTCGCATTTACATTCATTTGAATCGTAGACGAGGAATGCATAACACTTAGCAATGAATATTATATCTTACCATGAAACGTAAAAATGAGATGCAATATAGCGTTCTAAGAATCATAAGAACTCTATTGCTGCGACACGTAGACGAGTAAAGTGTAGACGAGGAATACATAACACTTCGCAAATCGTATTACATCTTACCATGAAACATTGAAATGAGATGCGATATCGCGTTTTAAGAAGCATCAGAAATCCATTGCTACGATACGTAGACATCTGCAAACGCTATTTCCTTGCAAGAAAGTGTCGCATTTACATTCATTTGAAGTGTAGACGACGGATACATAACACTTCGCAAATCATATTATACCTTACCATGAAACATAGAAATGAGATGCGATATCGCGTTTTAAGAATCATAAGAACTCTATTGCTACGATACGTAGACATCTGCAAACGCTATTTCCTTGCAAGGAAGTCTCGCATTTACATTCATTTGATGTGTAGACGAAGAATACATAACACTTCGCAAATCATATTATATCTTACCATGAAACATAGAAATGAGATGCGATATCGCGTTTTAAGAAGCATTAGAACTCAACTGCTACGATACTTAGACATCTGCAAACGCTATTTCCTGGCGAGGAAGTGTCGCATCCACATTCATTTGAAGTGTAGACGAGGAATACATAACACTTCGCAATGAATATTACATCTTATCATGAAACATAGAAATGAGATGCGATATCGCGTTTTAAGAATCATAAGAACTCTATTGCAACGATACGTAGACATCTGCAAACGCTATTTCTTTGCAAAGAAGTGTCGCATTTACATTCATTTGAAGTGTAGACGAGGAATACATAACACTTCGCAAATCATATTATACCTTACCATGAAACATAGAAATGAGATGCGATATCGCCTTTTAAGAAGCATTAGAAATCCATTGCTACGATACGTAGACATCTGCAAACGCTATTTCCTTGCAAGAAAGTGTCGCATTTACATTCATTTGAAGTGTAGACGACGGATACATAACACTTCGCAAATCATATTATATCTTACCATGAAACATAGAAATGAGATGCGACATCGCGTTCCAAGAAGTATTAGAACACTACTGCTACGATACGTAGACATCTGCAAACGCTATTTCCTTGCAAGGAAGTGTCGCATTTACATTCATTTGATGTGTAGACGAGGAATACATAACACTTCGCAAAAAATATTATATCTTACCATGAAACATAGAAATGAGATGCGATATCGCGTATTAAGAAGCATTGGAACTCTATTGCTACGATACGTAGACATCTGCAAACGCTATTTCCTTGCAAGGAAGTGTCGCACTTACATTCATTTGAATCGTAGACGAGGAATGCATAACACTTCGCAATGAATATTATATCTTATCATGAAACATAGATATGAGATGCGATATCGCGTTTTAAGTAGCATTAGAAAGCTATTGCTACGATACGTAGACATCTGCAAACGCTATTTCCTAGCGAGGAAGTATCGCATTCACATTCATTTGAAGTGTAGACGAGGAATACATAACACTTCGCAAATCATGTTATATCTTACCATGAAACATAGAAATGAGATGCGATATCGCGTTTTAAGTATCATATGAACTCTATTGCTACGATACGTAGACATCTGCAAACGCTATTTCCTTGCAAGGAAGTGTCGCTTTTACATTCATTTGAAGTGTAGACGAGGAAAACATGACACTTCGCAAATCATATTATATCTTACCATGAAACATAGAAATGAGATGCGACAACGCGTTTTAAGAATCATAAGAACTCTATTGCTACGATACGTAGACATCTGCAAACGCTATATCCCTGCAAGGAAGTGCCGCATTTACATTCATTTGAATCGTAGACGAGGAATGCATAACACTTCGCAATGAATATTATATGTATTCATGAAACATAGATATGAGATGCAATATCTCGTGTTAAGAAGCATTAGAACTCTATTGCTACGATACCTAGACATCTGCAGACGCTATTTCCTAGCAAGGAAGTGTCGCATTTACTTTCATTTGAAGTGTAGACGAGGAATACATGATACTTCGAAAATGATATTATATCTTACCATGAAACATAGAAATGAGATGCGATATCGCGTTTTAAGAAACATTTGAACACTATTGCTACGATACGTAGACATCTGCAATCGCTATTTCCTTGCAAGTAAGTGTCGCATTTACTTTCATTTGAATCGTAGACGAGGAATACATGACACTTCGCAAATCATATTATATCTTACCATGAAACGTAAAAATGAGATGCAATATAGCGTTCTAAGAATCATAAGAACTCTATTGCTTCGATACGTAGACATCTGCAAACGCTATTTCCTTGCAAGGAAGGGTCGCATTTACATTCATTTGAAGTGTAGGCGAGGAATACATAACACTTCGCAAATCATATTATATCTTACCGTGAAACATAGAAATGAGATGCGATATCGCGTTTTAAGAATGATATGAACTCTATTGCTACGGTACGTAGACATCTGCAATCGCTACAACCTTGCAAGGAAGTGTCGCATTTACTTTCATTTGAATCGTAGACGAGGAATACATGACACTTCGCAAATCATATTATATCCTACCATGAAACATAGAAATGAGATGCGATATCGCGTGTTAAGAAGCATTAGAACTCAATTGCTACGATACGTAGAAATCTGCAAACGCTATTTCCTTGCAAGGAAGTGTCGCATTTACATTTATCTGAATCGTAGACGAGGAATGCATAACACTTCGCAATGAATATTATATCTTATCATGAAACATAGAAATGAGATGCAATACCTCGTTTTAAGAAGCATTTGAACTCTATTGCTTCGATACGTAGACATCTGCAAACGCTATTTCCTTGCAAGAAAGTGTCACATTTACATTCATTTGAAGCGTAGACGAGGAATACATGACACTTCGCAAATCATATTATATCTTACCATGAAACATAGAAATGAGATGCGATATCGCGTTTTAAGTAGCATTAGAAAGCTATTGCTACGATACGTAGACATCTGCAAACGCTATTTCCTAGCGAGGAAGTATCGCATTCACATTCATTTGAAGTGTAGACGAGGAATACATAACACTTCGCAAATCATGTTATATCTTACCATGAAACATAGAAATGAGATGCGATATCGCGTTTTAAGTATCATATGAACTCTACTGCTACGATACGTAGACATCTGCAAACGCTATTTCCTTGCAAGGAAGTGTCGCTTTTACATTCATTTGAAGTGTAGACGAGGAATACATGACACTTCGCAAATCATATTATATCTTACCATGAAACATAGAAATGAGATGCGACATCGCGTTTTAAGAATCATAAGAACTCTATTGCTACGATACGTAGACATCTGCAAACGCTATTTCCTTGCAAGAAAGTGTCGCATTTACATTCATTTGAATCGTAGACGAGGAATGCATAACACTTCGCAATGAATATTATATCTTATCATGAAACATAGGTATGAGATGCAATATCTCGTTTTAAGAAGCATTTGAACTCTATTGCTTCGATACGTATACATCTGCAAACGCTATTTCCTAGCGAGAAAGTGTCGCATTGACATTCATTTGAAGTGTAGACGAGGAATACATAACACTTCGCAAATCATATTATATCTTACCATGAAACATAGAAATGAGATGCGATATCGCGTTTTAAGAAGCATTAGAACTCTATTGCTACGGTACGTAGACATGTGCAATCGCTACTACCTTGCAAGGAAGTGTCGCATTTACTTTCATTTGAATCGTAGACGAGGAATACATGACACTTCGCAAATCATATTATATCTTACCATGAAGCATAGAAATGAGATGCGATATCGCGTTTTAAGAAGCATTAGAAATCCATTGCTACGATACGTAGACATCTGCAAACGCTATTTCCTTGCAAGAAAGTGTCGCATTTACATTTATTTGAAGTGTAGACGACCGATACATAACACTTCGCAAATCATATTATATCTTACCATGAAACATAGAAATGAGATGCGATATCGCGTTCTAAGAAGCATTAGAAATCCATTGCTACGATACGTAGACATCTGCAAACGCTATTTCCTAGCGAGGAAGTGTCGCATTCACATTCATTTGATGTGTAGGCGAGGAATACATAACACTTCGCAAATCATATTGTATCTTACCATGAAACATAGAAATGAGATGCGATATCGCGTTTTAAGAATCATAAGAACTCTATTGCTACGATACGTAGACACCTGCAAACGCTATTTCCTTGCAAGGAAGTGTCGCATTTACATTCATCTGAATCGTAGACGAGGAATGCATAACACTTCGCAATGAATATTATATCTTATCATGAAACATAGATATGAGATGCAATATCTCGTTCTTAGAAGCATTTGAACTCTATTGCTTCGATACGTAGACATCTGCAAACGCTATTTCCTTGCAAGGAAGTGTCGCATTTACATTCATTTGAAGTGTAGACGAGGAATACATAACACTTCGCAAATCATATTATATCTTACCATGAAACATAGAAATGAGATGCGATATCGCGTTTTAAGAATTGTAAGAACTCTATAGCAACGATACGTAGACACCTGCAAACGCTGTTTCCTTGCAAGGAAGTGTCGCATTTACATTCATTTGATGTGTTATACGAGGAATACATAACACTTCGCAAATCATATTGTATCTTACCATGAAACATAGAAATGAGATGCGATATCGCGTTTTAAGAAGCATTAGAACTCTACTGCTACGATACGCAGACATCTGCAAACGCTATTTCCTAGCGGGGAAGTCACATTAACATTCATTTGAAGTGTAGACGAGGAATACATAACACTTCGCAAATCATGTTATATCTTACCATGAAACATAGAAATGAGATGCGATATCGCGTTTTAAGAATGATATGAACTCTACTGCTACGATACGTAGACATCTGCAATCGCTATTTCCTTGCAAGGAAGTGTCGCATTTACATTCATTTGAAGTGTAGCCGAGGAATACATAACACTTCGCAAATCGTATTATATCTTACCATGAATCATAGAAATGAGATGCGATATCGCGTTTTAAGAAGCATTAGAACTCTATTGCTACGATCCGTAGACATCTGCAAACGCTATTTCCTTGCAAGGAAGTGTCGCATTTACATTCATTTGAATCGTAGACGAGGAATGCATAACACTTCGCAATGAATATTATATCTTATCATGAAACATAGATATGAGATGCAATATCTCGTTTTAAGAAGTATTTGAACTTTATTGCTTCGATACGTGGACATCTGCAATCGCTATTTCCTTGCAAAGAAGTGTCGCATTTACATTCATTTGAAGTGTAGCCGAGGAATACATAACACTTCGCAAATCGTATTATATCTTACCATGAAACATAGAAATGAGATGCGATATCGCGTTTTAAGAATGATATGAACTCTATTGCTACGATACGTAGACATGTGCAATCGCTACTACCTTGCAAGGAAGTGTCGCATTTACTTTCATTTGAATCGCAGACGAGGAATACATGACACTTCGCAATGAATATTATATCTTATCAGGAAACATAGATATGAGATGCAATATCTCGTTTTAAGAAGCATTTGAACTCTATTGCTTCGATACGTAGACATCTGCTAACGCTATTTCCATGCAAGGAAGTGTCGCATTTACATTCATTTGAAGTGTAGACGAAGAATACATGATACTTCGCAAATCATATTATATCTTACCATGAAACATAGGAATGAGATGTGATATCGCGTTTTAAGAAGCATTTGAACTCTATTGCTTCGATACGTAGACATCTGCAAACGCTATTTCCTTGCAAGGAAGTATCGCATTCACATTCATTTGAAGTGTAGACGAGGAATACATAACACTTCGCAAATCATGTTATATCTTACCATGAAACATAGAAATGAGATGCGATATCGCGTTTTAAGAATCATATGAACTCTATTGCTACGATACGTAGACATCTGCAAACGCTATTTCCCTGCAAGGAAGTGTCGCATTTACATTCATTTGAATCGTAGACGAGGAATGCATAACACTTCGCAATGAATATTATATGTTTTCATGAAACATAGATATGAGATGCAATATCTCGTGTTAAGAAGCATTAGAACTCTATTGCTACGATACCTAGACATCTGCAGACGCTATTTCCTAGCAAGGAAGTGTCGCATTTACTTTCATTTGAAGTGTAGACGAGGAATACATGATACTTCGAAAATGATATTATATCTTACCATGAAACATAGAAATGAGATGCGATATCGCGTTTTAAGAAACATTTGAACTCTATTGCTACGATACGTAGACATCTGCAATCGCTATTTCCTTGCAAGGAAGTGTCGCATTTACTTTCATTTGAATCGTAGACGAGGAATACATGACACTTCGCAAATCATGTTATATCTTACCATGAAACATAGAAATGAGATGCGATATCGCGTTTTAAGAATGATATAAACTCTATTGCTACGATACGTAGACATGTGCAATCGCTACTACCTTGCAAGGAAGTGTCGCATTTACTTTCATTTGAATCGTAGACGAGGAATACATGACACTTCGCAAATCATATTATATCTTACCATGAAACATAGAAATGAGATGCGATATCGCGTTTTAAGAAGCATTAGAAATCCATTGCTACGATACGTAGACATCTGCAAACGCTATTTCCTTGCAAGAAAGTGTCGCATTTACATTTATTTGAAGTGTAGACGACGGATACATAACACTTCGCAAATCATATTATATCTTACCATGAAACATAGAAATGAGATGCGATATCGCGTTTTAAGAAGCATTAGAAATCCATTGCTACGATACGTAGACATCTGCAAACGCTATTTCCTAGCGAGGAAGTGTCGCATTCACATTCATTTGAAGTGTAGACGAGGAATACATAACACTTCGCAAATCATATTGTATCTTACCATGAAACATAGAAATGAGATGCGATATCGCGTTTTAAGAATCATAAGAACTCTATTGCTACGATACGTAGACACCTGCAAACGCTATTTCCTTGCAAGGAAGTGTCGCATTTACATTCATCTGAATCGTAGACGAGGAATGCATAACACTTCGCAATGAATATTATATCTTATCATGAAACATAGATATGAGATGCAATATCTCGTTTTTAGAAGCATTTGAACTCTATTGCTTCGATACGTAGACATCTGCAAACGCTATTTCCTTGCAAGGAAGTGTCGCATTTACATTCATTTGAAGTGTAGACGAGGAATACATAACACTTCGCAAATCATATTATATCTTACCATGAAACATAGAAATGAGATGCGATATCGCGTTTTAAGAATTGTAAGAACTCTATAGCAACGATACGTAGACATCTGCAAACGCTGTTTCCTTGCAAGGAAGTGTCGCATTTACATTCATTTGATGTGTTATACGAGGAATACATAACACTTCGCAAATCATATTGTATCTTACCATGAAACATAGAAATGAGATGCGATATCGCGTTTTAAGAAGCATTAGAACTCTACTGCTACGATACGCAGACATCTGCAAACGCTATTTCCTAGCGGGGAAGTCACATTAACATTCATTTGAAGTGTAGACGAGGAATACATAACACTTCGCAAATCATTTTATATCTTACCATGAAACATAGAAATGAGATGCGATATCGCGTTTTAAGAATGATATGAACTCTATTGCTACGATAGGTAGACATCTGCAGTCGCTATTTCCTAGCAAGGAAGTGTCGCATTTACATTCATTTGAAGTGTAGACGAGGAATACATGATACTTCGCAAATCATATTATATCTTACCATGAATCATAGAAATGAGATGCGATATCGCGTTTTAAGAAGCATTAGAACACTATTGCTACGATAGGTAGACATTTGCAAACGCTATTTCCTAGCAAAGAAGTGTCGCATTTACATTCATTTGAAGTGTAGACGAGGAATACATAACACTTCGCAAATCATATTATATCTTACCATGAAACGTAAAAATGAGATGCAATATAGCGTTCTAAGAATCATAAGAACTCTATTGCTACGATACGTACACATCTACAAACGCTATTTCCTTTCAAGGAAGTGTCGCATTCACATTCATTTGAATCGTAGACGAGGAATGCATAACACTTCGCAAATCATATTATATCTTACCATGAAACATAGAAATGAGATGCGATATCGCGTTTTAAGAGGCATTAGAACTCTATTGCTACGATACGTAGACATCTGCAAACGCTATTTCCTTGCAAGGAAGTGTCGCATTTACTTTCATTTGAATCGTAGACGAGGCATACATGACACTTCGCAAATCATATTATATCTTACCATGAAACGTAAAAATGAGATGCAATATAGCGTTCTAAGAATCACAAGAACTCTATTGCGACGATACGTAGACATCTGCAAACGCTATTTCCTTGCAAGGAAGTGTCGCATTTACATTCATTTGAATCGTAGACGAGGAATGCATAACACTTCGCAATGAATATTATATCTTATCATGAAACATAGAAATGAGATGCGTTATCGCGTTTTAAGAATCATAAGAACTCTATTGCTAGGATACGTAGACATCTGCGAAAGCTATTTCCCTGCGAGGAAGTGTCGCATTCACATTCATTTGAAGTGTAGACGAGGAATACATAACACTTCGCAAATCATGTTATATCTTACCATGAAACATAGAACTGAGATGCGATATCGCGTTTTAAGAATCATATGAACTCTATTGCTACGATAGGTAGACATCTGCAATCGCTATTTCCTAGCAAGGAAGTGTCGCATTTACATTCATTTGAAGTGTAGACGAGGAATACATGATACTTCGCAAATCATATTATATCTTACCATGAATCATAGAAATGAGATGCGATATCGCGTTTTAAGAAGCATTAGAACACTATTGCTACGATAGGTAGACATTTGCAAACGCTATTTCCTAGCAAAGAAGTGTCGCATTTACATTCATTTGAAGTGTAGACGAGGAATACATAACACTTCGCAAATCATATTATATCTTACCATGAAACGTAAAAATGAGATGCAATATAGCGTTCTAAGAATCATAAGAACTCTATTGCTACGATACGTACACATCTGCAAACGCTATTTCCTTTCAAGGAAGTGTCGCATTTACATTCATTTGAATCGTAGACGAGGAATGCATAACGCTTCGCAAATCATATTATATCTTACCATGAAACATAGAAATGAGATGCGATATCGCGTTTTAAGAAGCATTAGAACTCTATTGCTACGATACGTAGACATCTGCAAACGCTATTTCCTTGCAAGGAAGTGTCGCATTTACATTCATTTGAATCGTAGACGAGGAATGCATAACACTTCGCAAATCATATTATATCTTACCATGAAACGTAAAAATGAGATGCAATATAGCGTTCTAAGAATCACAAGAACTCTATTGCTACGATACGTAGACATCTGCAAACGCTATTTCCTTGCAAGGAAGTGTCGCATTTACATTCATTTGAATCGTAGACGAGGAATGCATAACACTTCGCAATGAATATTATATCTTATCATGAAACATAGAAATGAGATGCGTTATCGCGTTTTAAGAATCATAAGAACTCTATTGCTAGGATACGTAGACATCTGCGAACGCTATTTACCTGCGAGGAAGTGTCGCATTCACATTCATTTGAAGTGTAGACGAGGAATACATAACACTTCGCAAATCATATTGTATCTTACCATGAAACATAGAAATGAGATGCGATATCGCGTTTTAAGAATCATAAGAACTCTATTGCTACGATACGTAGACATCTGCAAACGCTATTTCCTTGGAAGGAAGTGTCGCATTTACATTCATCTGAATCGTAGACGAGGAATGCATAACACTTCGCAATGAATATTATATCTTGTCATGAAACATAGATATGAGATGCAATATCTCGTTTTAAGAAGCATCAGAAATCCATTGCTACGATACGTAGACATCTGCAAACGCTATTTCCTTGCAAGAAAGTGTCGCATTTACATTCATTTGAAGTGTAGACGACGGATACATAACACTTCGCAAATCATATTATACCTTACCATGAAACATAGAAATGAGATGCGACATCGCGTTTTAAGAATCATAGGAAATCTATTGCAACAATACGTAGACATCTGCAAACGCTATTTCCTTGCAAGGAAGTGTCGCATTTACATTCATTTGATGTGTAGACGAGGAATACATAACACTTCGCAAATCATATTATATCTTACCATGAAACATAGAAATGAGATGCGATATCGCGTTTTAAGAAGCATTTGAACTCTATTGCTTCGATACGTAGACATCTGCAAAAGCTATTTCCTAGCGAGGAAGTGTCGCATTCGTATTCATTTGAAGTGTAGACGAGGAATACATAACACTTCGCAAATCATATTGTATCTTACCATGAAACATAGAAATGAGATGCGATATCGCGTTTTAAGAAGCATTAGAACCCTATTGCTACGATACGTATACATCTGCAAATGCTATTTCCTTGCAAGGAAGTGTCGCATTTACATTCATTTGAATCGTAGACGAGGAATGCATAACACTTCGCAATGAATATTATATCTTATCATGAAACATATTTATGAGATGCAATTTCTCGTTTTAAGAAGCATTTGAACTCTATTGCTTCGATACGTAGACATCTGCAAACACTATTTCCTAGCGAGGAAGTGTCGCATTCACATTCATTTGAAGTGTAGACGAGGAATACATAACACTTCGCAAATCATATTATATCTTACCATGAAACATAGAAATGAGATGCGATATCGTGTTCTAAGAAGCATTAGAACACTACTGCTACGATAGGTAGACATTTGCAAACGCTATTTCCTTGCAAGGAAGTGTCGCATTTGCATTCATTTGAAGTGTAGACGAGGAATACATAACACTCCGCAAATCATATTATATCTTACCATGAAACATAGAAATGAGATGCGATATCGCGTTTTAAGAATCATAAGAACTCTATTGCTACGATACGTAGACATCTGCAATCGCTATTTCCTTGCAAAGAAGTGTCGCATTTACATTCATTTTAAGTGTAGCCGAGGAATACATAACACTTCGCAAATCGGATTATATCTTACCATGAAACATAGAAATGAGATGCGATATCGCGTTTTAAGAAGCATTTGAACTCTATTGCTTCGATACGTAGACATCTGCAAACGCTATTTCCTTGCAAGGAAGGGTCGCATTTACATTCATTTGAAGTGTAGGCGAGGAATACATAACACTTCGCAAATCATATTATACCTTACCGTGAAACATAGAAATGAGATGCGATATCGCGTTTTAAGAATGATATGAACTCTATTGCTACGGTACGTAGACATCTGCAATCGCTACAACCCTGCAAGGAAGTGTCGCATTTACTTTCATTTGAATCGTAGACGAGGAATACATGACACTTCGCAAATCATATTATATCCTACCATGAAACATAGAAATGAGATGCGATATCGCGTGTTAAGAAGCATTAGAACTCTATTGCTACGATACGTAGAAATCTGCAAACGCTATTTCCTTGCAAGGAAGTGTCGCATTTACATTTATCTGAATCGTAGACGAGGAATGCATAACACTTCGCAATGAATATTATATCTTATCATGAAACATAGAAATGAGATGCAATACCTCGTTTTAAGAAGCATTTGAACTCTATTGCTTCGATACGTAGACATCTGCAAACGCTATTTCCTTGCAAGAAAGTGTCACATTTACATTCATTTGAAGCGTAGACGAGGAATACATGACACTTCGCAAATCATATTATATCTTACCATGAAACATAGAAATGAGATGCGATATCGCGTTTTAAGAAGCATTAGAAATCCATTGCTACGATACGTAGACATCTGCAAACGCTATTTCCTAGCGAGGAAGTGTCGCATTCACATTCATTTGAAGTGTAGACGAGGAATACATAACACTTCGCAAATCATATTGTATCTTACCATGAAACATAGAAATGAGATGCGATATCGCGTTTTAAGAATCATAAGAACTCTATTGCTACGATACGTAGACACCTGCAAACGCTATTTCCTTGCAAGGAAGTGTCGCATTTACATTCATCTGAATCGTAGACGAGGAATGCATAACACTTCGCAATGAATATTATATCTTATCATGAAACATAGATATGAGATGCAATATCTCGTTTTTAGAAGCATTTGAACTCTATTGCTTCGATACGTAGACATCTGCAAACGCTATTTCCTTGCAAGGAAGTGTCGCATTTACATTCATTTGAAGTGTAGACGAGGAATACATAACACTTCGCAAATCATATTATATCTTACCATGAAACATAGAAATGAGATGCGATATCGCGTTTTAAGAATTGTAAGAACTCTATAGCAACGATACGTAGACATCTGCAAACGCTGTTTCCTTGCAAGGAAGTGTCGCATTTACATTCATTTGATGTGTTATACGAGGAATACATAACACTTCGCAAATCATATTGTATCTTACCATGAAACATAGAAATGAGATGCGATATCGCGTTTTAAGAAGCATTAGAACTCTACTGCTACGATACGCAGACATCTGCAAACGCTATTTCCTAGCGGGGAAGTCACATTAACATTCATTTGAAGTGTAGACGAGGAATACATAACACTTCGCAAATCATGTTATATCTTACCATGAAACATAGAAATGAGATGCGATATCGCGTTTTAAGAATGATATGAACTCTATTGCTACGATACGTAGACATGTGCAATCGCTACTACCTTGCAAGGAAGTGTCGCATTTACTTTCATTTGTAGTGTAGCCGAGGAATACATAACACTTCGCAAATCGTATTATATCTTACCATGAAACATAGAAATGAGATGCGAAATCGCGTTTTAAGAATCATAAGAACTCTACTGCTACGATACGTAGACATCTGCAATCGCTATTTCCTTGCAAGGAAGTGTCGCATTTACATTCATTTGAAGTGTAGCCGAGGAATACATAACACTTCGCAAATCGTATTATATCTTACCAAGAATCATAGAAATGAGATGCGATATCGCGTTTTAAGAAGCATTAGAACTCTATTGCTACGATCCGTAGACATCTGCAAACGCTATTTCCTTGCAAGGAAGTGTCGCATTTACATTCATTTGAAGTGTAGACGAGGAATACATAACACTTCGCAAATCATATTGTATCTTACCATGACACAGAGAAATGAGATGCGATATCGCGTTTTAAGAATCATATGAACTCTATTGCTACGATAGGTAGACATCTGCAATCGCTATTTCCTAGCAAGGAAGTGTCGCATTTACATTCATTTGAAGTGTAGACGAGGAATACATGATACTTCGCAAATCATATTATATCTTACCATAAATCATAGAAATGAGATGCGATATCGCGTTTTAAGAAGCATTAGAACACTATTGCTACGATAGGTAGACATTTGCAAACGCTATTTCCTAGCAAAGAAGTGTCGCATTTACATTCATTTGAAGTGTAGACGAGGAATACATAACACTTCGCAAATCATATTATATCTTACCATGAAACGTAAAAATGAGATGCAATATAGCGTTCTAAGAATCATAAGAACTCTATTGCTACGATACGTACACATCTGCAAACGCTATTTCCTTTCAAGGAAGTGTCGCATTCACATTCATTTGAATCGTAGACGTGGAATGCATAACACTTCGCAAATCATATTATATCTTACCATGAAACATAGAAATGAGATGCGATATCGCGTTTTAAGAGGCATTAGAACTCTATTGCTACGATACGTAGACATCTGCAAACGCTATTTCCTTGCAAGGAAGTGTCGCATTTACTTTCATTTGAATCGTAGACGAGGCATACATGACACTTCGCAAATCATATTATATCTTACCATGAAACGTAAAAATGAGATGCAATATAGCGTTCTAAGAATCACAAGAACTATTGCTACGATACGTAGACATCTGCAAACGCTATTTCCTTGCAAGGAAGTGTCGCATTTACATTCATTTGAATCGTAGACGAGGAATGCATAACACTTCGCAATGAATATTATATCTTATCATGAAACATAGAAATGAGATGCGTTATCGCGTTTTAAGAATCATAAGAACTCTATTGCTAGGATACGTAGACATCTGCGAACGCTATTTCCCTGCGAGGAAGTGTCGCATTCACATTCATTTGAAGTGTAGACGAGGAATACATAACACTTCGCAAATCATGTTATATCTTACCATGAAACATAGAACTGAGATGCGATATCGCGTTTTAAGAATCATATGAACTCTATTGCTACGATAGGTAGACATCTGCAATCGCTATTTCCTAGCAAGGAAGTGTCGCATTTACATTCATTTGAAGTGTAGACGAGGAATACATGATACTTCGCAAATCATATTATATCTTACCATGAATCATAGAAATGAGATGCGATATCGCGTTTTAAGAAGCATTAGAACACTATTGCTACGATAGGTAGACATTTGCAAACGCTATTTCCTAGCAAAGAAGTGTCGCATTTACATTCATTTGAAGTGTAGACGAGGAATACATAACACTTCGCAAATCATATTATATCTTACCATGAAACGTAAAAATGAGATGCAATATAGCGTTCTAAGAATCATAAGAACTCTATTGCTACGATACGTACACATCTGCAAACGCTATTTCCTTTCAAGGAAGTGTCGCATTTACATTCATTTGAATCGTAGACGAGGAATGCATAACGCTTCGCAAATCATATTATATCTTACCATGAAACATAGAAATGAGATGCGATATCGCGTTTTAAGAAGCATTAGAACTCTATTGCTACGATACGTAGACATCTGCAAACGCTATTTCCTTGCAAGGAAGTGTCGCATTTACTTTCATTTGAATCGTAGACGAGGCATACATGACACTTCGCAAATCATATTATATCTTACCATGAAACGTAAAAATGAGATGCAATATAGCGTTCTAAGAATCACAAGAACTCTATTGCTACGATACGTAGACATCTGCAAACGCTATTTCCTTGCAAGGAAGTGTCGCATTTACATTCATTTGAATCGTAGACGAGGAATGCATAACACTTCGCAATGAATATTATATCTTATCATGAAACATAGAAATGAGATGCGTTATCGCGTTTTAAGAATCATAAGAACTCTATTGCTAGGATACGTAGACATCTGCGAACGCTATTTACCTGCGAGGAAGTGTCGCATTCACATTCATTTGAAGTGTAGACGAGGAATACATAACACTTCGCAAATCATATTGTATCTTACCATGAAACATAGAAATGAGATGCGATATCGCGTTTTAAGAAGCATTAGAACCCTATTGCTACGATACGTATACATCTGCAAATGCTATTTCCTTGCAAGGAAGTGTCGCATTTACATTCATTTGAATCGTAGACGAGGAATGCATAACACTTCGCAATGAATATTATATCTTATCATGAAACATATTTATGAGATGCAATTTCTCGTTTTAAGAAGCATTTGAACTCTATTGCTTCGATACGTAGACATCTGCAAACACTATTTCCTAGCGAGGAAGTGTCGCATTCACATTCATTTGAAGTGTAGACGAGGAATACATAACACTTCGCAAATCATATTATATCTTACCATGAAACATAGAAATGAGATGCGATATCGTGTTCTAAGAAGCATTAGAACACTACTGCTACGATAGGTAGACATTTGCAAACGCTATTTCCTTGCAAGGAAGTGTCGCATTTGCATTCATTTGAAGTGTAGACGAGGAATACATAACACTCCGCAAATCATATTATATCTTACCATGAAACATAGAAATGAGATGCGATATCGCGTTTTAAGAATCATAAGAACTCTACTGCTACGATACGTAGATATCTGCAATCGCTATTTCCTTGCAAAGAAGTGTCGCATTTACATTCACTTGAAGTGTAGCCGAGGAATACATAACACTTCGCAAATCGTATTATATCTTACCATGAAACATAGAAATGAGATGCGATATCGCGTTTTAAGAAGCATTTGAACTCTACTGCTACGATACGCAGACATCTGCAAACGCTATTTCCTAGCGAGGAAGTGTCGCATTCACATTCATTTGAAATGTAGACGAGGAATACATAACACTTCGCAAATCATATTATATCCTACCATGAAACATAGGAATGAGGTGCGATATCGCGTTTTAAGAAGCATTAGAACTCAACTGCTACGATACGTAGACATCTGCAAACGCTATTTCCTTGCAAGGAAGTTTTGCATTTACATTCATTTGAATCGTTGGCGAAGAATGCATAACACTTCGCAATGAATATTATATCTTATCATGAAACATAGATATGAGATGCAATATCTCGTTTTGAGAAGCATTTGAACTCCATTGCTTCGATACGTAGACATCTGCAGACGCTATTTCCTAGCGAGGAAGTGTCGCATTCACATTCATTTGAAGTGTAGACGAGGAATACATAACACTTCGCAAATCATATTGTATCTTACCATGAAACATAGAATTGAGATGCGATATCGCGTTTTAAGAATCATAAGAACTCTATTGCTACGATACGTAGACATCTGCGAACGCTATTTCCCAGCGAGGAAGTGTCGCATTCACATTCATTTGAAGTGTAGACGAGGAATACATAACACTTCGCAAATCATATTGTATCTTACCATGAACCATAGAAATGAGATGCGATATCGCGTTTTAAGAATCATAAGAACTCTATTGCTACGATACGTAGACATCTGCAATCGCTATTTCCTTGCAAAGAAGTGTCGCATTTACATTCATTTTAAGTGTAGCCGAGGAATACATAACACTTCGCAAATCGGATTATATCTTACCATGAAACATAGAAATGAGATGCGATATCGCGTCTTAAGAAGCATTAGAACTCAACTTGCTACGATACGTAGACATCTGCAAACGCTATTTCCTAGCGAGGATGTGTCGCATTTGCATTCATTTGAATTGTAGACGAGGAATACATAACACTCCGCAAATCATATTATATCTTACCATGAAACATAGAAATGAGATGCGATATCGCGTTTTAAGAATCATAAGAACACTACTGCTACGATACGTAGACATCTGCAAACGCTATGTCCTAGCGAGGAAGTGTCGCATTCGTATTCATTTGAAGTGTAGACGAGGAATACATAACACTTCGCAAATCATATTGTATCTTACCATGAAACATAGAAATGAGATGCGATATCGCGTTTTAAGAAGCATTAGAACTCTACTGCTACGATACGCAGACATCTGCAAACGCTATTTCCTAGCGAGGAAGTGTCGCATTTACATTCATTTGAAGTGTAGCCGAGGAATACATAACACTTCGCAAATCGTATTATATCTTACCATGAAACATAGAAATGAGATGCGATATCGCGTTTTAAGAAGCATTTGAACTCTAGTGCTTCGATACGTGGACATCTGCAAAGGCTATTTCCTTGCAAGGAGGTGTCGCATTTACATTCATTTGATGTGTAGACGAGGAATACATGACACTTCGCAAATCATATTATATCTTATCATGAAACATAGAAATGAGATGCGATATCGCGCTTTAAGAAGCATTAGAAAGCTATTGCTACGATACGTAGACATCTGCAAACGCTATTTCCTAGCGAGGAAGTATCGCATTCACATTCATTTGAAGTGTAGACGAGGAATACATAACACTTCGCAAATCATGTTATATCTTACCATGAAACATAGAAATGAGATGCGATATCGCGTTTTAAGAATCATATGAACTCTATTGCTACGATACGTAGACATCTGCAATCGCTATTTCCTAGCAAGGAAGTGTCGCATTTACATTCATTTGAAGTGTAGACGAGGAATACATGATACTTCGCAAATCATATTATATCTTACCATGAATCATAGAAATGAGATGTGATATCGCGTTTTAAGAAGCATTAGAACACTATTGCTACGATAGGTAGACATTTGCAAACGCTATTTCCTTGCAAGGAAGTGTCGCATTTACATTCATTTGAATCGTAGACGAGGAATGCATAACACTTCGCAATGAATATTATATCTTATCATGAAACATAGATATGAGATGCAATATCTCGTTTTAAGAAGCATTTGAACTCTATTGCTTCGATACGTGGACATCTGCAAACGTTATTTCCTTGCAAGGAAGTGTCGCATTTACATTCATTTGAAGTGTAGACGAGGAATACATAACACTCCGCAAATCATATTATATCTTACCATGAAACATAGAAATGTGATGCGATATCGCGTTTTAAGAATCATAAGAACTCTATTGCAACGATACGTAGACATCTGCAAACGCTATTTCCTTGCAAAGAAGTGTCGCATTTACATTCATTTGAAGTGTAGACGAGGAATACATAACACTTCGCAAATCATATTATATCTTACCATGAAACATAGGAATGAGATGTGATATCGCGTTTTAAGAAGCATTTGAACTCTATTGCTTCGATACGTAGACATCTGCAAACGCTATTTCCTTGCAAGGAGGTGTCGCATTTACATTCATTTGATGTGTAGACGAGGAATACATGACACTTCGCAAATCATATTATATCTTATCATGAAACATAGAAATGAGATGCGATATCGCGCTTTAAGAAGCATTAGAAAGCTATTGCTACGATACGTAGACATCTGCAAACGCTATTTCCTAGCGAGGAACTATCGCATTCACATTCATTTGAAGTGTAGACGAGGAATACATAACACTTCGCAAATCATGTTATATCTTACCATGAAACATAGAAATGAGATGCGATATCGCGTTTTAAGAATCATATGAACTCTATTGCTACGATACGTAGACACCTGCAATCGCTATTTCCTAGCAAGGAAGTGTCGCATTTACATTCATTTGAAGTGTAGACGAGGAATACATGATACTTCGCAAATCATATTATATCTTACCATGAATCATAGAAATGAGATGCGATATCGCGTTTTAAGAAGCATTAGAACACTATTGCTACGATAGGTAGACATTTGCAAACGCTATTTCCTAGCAAAGAAGTGTCGCATTTACATTCATTTGAAGTGTAGACGAGGAATACATAATACTTCGCAAATCATATTATATCTTACCATGAAACGTAAAAATGAGATGCAATATAGCGTTCTAAGAATCATAAGAACTCTATTGCTACGATACGTACACATCTGCAAACGCTATTTCCTTTCAAGGAAGTGTCGCATTTACATTCATTTGAATCGTAGACGAGGCATACATGACACTTCGCGAATCATATTATATCGTACCATGAAACGTAAAAATGAGATGCAATATAGCGTTCTAAGAATCACAAGAACTCTATTGCTACGATACGTAGACATCTGCAATCGCTATTTCCTTGCAAGGAAGTGTCGCATTTACATTCATTTGAATCGTAGACGAGGAATGCAAAACACTTCGCAATGAATATTATATCTTATCATGAAACATAGATATGAGATGCAATATCTCGTTTTAAGAAGCATTAGAACTCTATTGCTACGATACGTAGACATCTGCAAACGCTATTTCCTTGCAAGGAAGTGTCTCATTTACATTCATTTGATGTGTAGACGAAGAATACATAACACTTCGCAAATCATATTATATCTTACCATGAAACATAGAAATGAGATGCGATATCGCGTTTTAAGAATCATAAGAACTCTACTGCTACGATACGTAGACATCTGCAATCGCTATTTCCTTGCAAAGAAGTGTCGCATTTACATTCATTTGAAGTGTAGCCGAGGAATACATAACACTTCGCAAATCATATTATATCTTACCATGAAACATAGGAATGAGGTGCGATATCGCGTTTTAAGAAGCATTAGAACTCAACTGCTACGATACGTAGACATCTGCAAACGCTATTTCCTAGCGAGGAAGTGTGGCATTCACATTCATTTGAAGTGTAGACGAGGAATACATAACACTTCGCAAATCAGGTTATATCTTACCATGAAACATAGAAATGAGATGCGATATCGCGTTTTAAGAATCATATGAACTCTATTGCTACGATACGTAGACACCTGCAATCGCTATTTCCTAGCAAGGAAGTGTCGCATTTACATTCATTTGAAGTGTAGACGAGGAATACATGATACTTCGCAAATCATATTATATCTTACCATGAATCATAGAAATGAGATGCGATATCGCGTTTTAAGAAGCATTAGAACACTATTGCTACGATAGGTAGACATTTGCAAACGCTATTTCCTAGCAAAGAAGTGTCGCATTTACATTCATTTGAAGTGTAGACGAGGAATACATAATACTTCGCAAATCATATTATATCTTACCATGAAACGTAAAAATGAGATGCAATATAGCGTTCTAAGAATCATAAGAACACTATTGCTACGATACGTACACATCTGCAAACGCTATTTCCTTTCAAGGAAGTGTCGCATTTACATTCATTTGAATCGTAGACGAGGCATACATGACACTTCGCGAATCATATTATATCGTACCATGAAACGTAAAAATGAGATGCAATATAACGTTCTAAGAATCACAAGAACTCTATTGCTACGATACGTAGACATCTGCAAACGCTATTTCCTTGCAAGGAAGTGTCGCATTTACATTCATTTGAATCGTAGACGAGGAATGCATAACACTTCGCAATGAATATTATATCTTATCATGAAACATAGATATGAGATGCAATATCTCGTTTTAAGAAGCATTAGAACTCTATTGCTACGATACGTAGACATCTGCAAACGCTATTTCCTTGCAAGGAAGTGTCTCATTTACATTCATTTGATGTGTAGACGAAGAATACATAACACTTCGCAAATCATATTATATCTTACCATGAAACATAGAAATGAGATGCGATATCGCGTTTTAAGAATCATAAGAACTCTACTGCTACGATACGTAGACATCTGCAATCGCTATTTCCTTGCAAAGAAGTGTCGCATTTACATTCATTTGAAGTGTAGCCGAGGAATACATAACACTTCGCAAATCATATTATATCTTACCATGAAACATAGGAATGAGGTGCGATATCGCGTTTTAAGAAGCATTAGAACTCAACTGCTACGATACGAAGACATCTGCAAACGCTATTTCCTTGCAAGGAAGTTTTGCATTTACATTCATCTGAATTGTAGGCGAAGAATGCATAACACTTCGCAATGAATATTATATCTTATCATGAAACATAGATATGAGATGCAATATCTCGTTTAAGAAGCATTTGAACTCCATTGCTACGATACGTAGACATCTGCGAACGCTATTTCCCAGCGAGGAAGTGTCGCATTCACATTCATTTGAAGTGTAGACGAGGAATACATAACACTTCGCAAATCATATTGTATCTTACCATGAAACATAGAAATGAGATGCGATATCGCGTTTTAAGAATCATAAGAACTCTATTGCTACGATACGTAGACATCTGCAATCGCTATTTCCTTGCAAAGAAGTGTCGCATTTACATTCATTTGAAGTGTAGCCGAGGAATACATAACACTTCGCAAATCGGATTATATCTCACCATGAAACATAGAAATGAGATGCGATATCGCGTTTTGAGAAGCATTTGAACTCTATTGCTTCGATACGTAGACATCTGCAAACGCAATTTCCTAGCGAGGAAGTGTCGCATTCACATTCATTTGAAGTGTAGGCGAGGAATACATAACACTTCGCAAATCATATTGTATCTTACCATGAAACATAGAAATGAGATGCGATATCGCGTTCTAAGAAGCATTAGAACACTACTGCTACGATAGGTAGACATTTGCAAACGCTATTTCCTTGCAAGGAAGTGTCGCATTTACATTCATTTGAAGCGTGGACGAGGAATACATGACACTTCGCAAATCATATTATACCTTACCATGAAACATAGAAATGAGATGCGATATCGCGTTTTAAGAAGCATCAGAAATCCATTGGTACGATACGTAGACATCTTCAAACGCTATTTCCTTGCAAGGAAGTGTCGCATTTACATTCATCTGAATCGTAGACGAGGAATGCATGACACTTCGCAAATCATATTATATCTTGCCATGAAACATAGAAATGTCATGCGATATCGCGTTTTAAGAATCATTAGAACTCTACTGCTACGATACGCAGACATCTGCAAACGCTATTTCCTAGCGAGGAAGTGTCGCATTTACATTCATTTGAAGTGTAGCCGAGGAATACATAACACTTCGCAAATCGTATTATATCTTACCATGAAACATAGAAATGAGATGCGATGTCGCGTTTTGAGAAGCATTTGAACTCTATTGCTTCGATACGTAGACATCTGCAAACGCTATTTCCTAGCGAGGAAGTGTCGCATTCGTATTCATTTGAAGTGTAGACGAGGAATACATAACACTTCGCAAATCATATTGTATCGTACCATGAAACATAGAAATGAGATGCGATATCGCGTTTTAAGAAGCATTAGAACTCTACTGCTACGATACGCAGACATCTGCAAACGCTATTTCCTAGCGAGGAAGTGTCACATTCACATTCATTTGAAGTGTAGACGAGGAATACATAACACTTCGCAAATCATATTATATCTTACCATGAAACATAGAAATGAGATGCGATATCGCGTTTTAAGAAGCATTAGAACTCTATTGCTACGATACGTAGACATCTGCAAATGCTATTTCCTTGCAAGGAAGTGTCGCATTTACATTCATTTGAATCGTAGACGAGGAATGCATAACAATTCGCAATGAATATTATATCTTGTCATGAAACATAGATATGAGATGCAATATCTCGTTTTAAGAAGCATCAGAAATCCATTGCTACGATACGTAGATATCTGCAAACGCTATTTCCTTGCAAGAAAGTGTCGCATTTACATTCATTTGAAGTGTAGACGACGGATACATAACACTTCGCAAATCATATTATACCTTACCATGAAACATAGAAATGAGATGCGACATCGCATTTTAAGAATCATAGGAACTCTATTGCAACGATACGTAGACATCTGCAAACGCTATTTCCTTGCAAGGAAGTGTCGCATTTACATTCATTTGATGTGTAGACGAGGAATACATAACACTTCGCAAATCATATTATATCTTACCATGAAACATAGAAATGAGATGCGATATCGCGTTTTAAGAAGCATTAGAATTCTACTGCTACGATACGCAGACATCTGCAAACGCTATTTCCTAGCGAGGAAGTCACATTCACATTCATTTGAAGTGTAGACGAGGAATACATAACACTTCGCAAATCATGTTTTAGCTTACCATGAAACATAGAAATGAGATGCGATATCGCTTTTTAAGAATGATATGAACTCTATTGCTACGATACGTAGACATGTGCAATCGCTACTACCTTGCAAGGAAGTGTCGCATTTACTTTCATTTGAATCGTAGACGAGGAGTACATGACACTTCGCAATGAATATTATATCTTATCAGGAAACATAGATATGAGATGCAATATCTCGTTTTAAGAAGCATTTGAACTCTATTGCTTCGATACGTAGACATCTGCTAACGCTATTTCCATGCAAGGAAGTGTCGCATTTACATTCATTTGAAGTGTAGACGAGGAATACATGACACTTCGCAAATCATATTATATCTTACCATGAAACATAGAAATGAGATGCGATATCGCGTTTTAAGAATCATAAGAACTCTATTGCTACGATACGTAGACATCCGCAAACGCTACTACCTTGCAAGGAAGTGTCGCATTTAATTTCATTTGAATCGTAGACGAGGAATACATGACACTTCGCAATGAATATTATATCTTATCAGGAAACATAGATATGAGATGCAATATCTCGTTTTAAGAAGCATTTGAACTCTATTGCTTCGATACGTAGACATCTGCTAACGCTATTTCCATGCAAGGAAGTGTCGCATTTACATTCATTTGAAGTGTAGACGAGGAATACACGATACATCGCAAATCATATTATATCTTACCATGAAACATAGGAATGAGATGTGATATCGCGTTTTAAGAAGCATTTGAACTCTATTGCTTCGATACGTAGACATCTGCAAAGGCTATTTCCTTGCAAGGAGGTGTCGCATTTACATTCATTTGATGTGTAGACGAGGAATACATGACACTTCGCAAATCATATTATATCTTATCATGAAACATAGAAATGAGATGCGATATCGCGCTTTAAGAAGCATTAGAAAGCTATTGCTACGATACGTAGACATCTGCAAACGCTATTTCCTAGCGAGGAAGTATCGCATTCACATTCATTTGAAGTGTAGACGAGGAATACATAACACTTCGCAAATCATGTTATATCTTACCATGAAACATAGAAATGAGATGCGATATCGCGTTTTAAGAATCATATGAACTCTATTGCTACGATACGTAGACATCTGCAATCCCTATTTCCTAGCAAGGAAGTGTCGCATTTACATTCATTTGAAGTGTAGACGAGGAATACATGATACTTCGCAAATCATATTATATCTTACCATGAATCATAGAAATGAGATGTGATATCGCGTTTTAAGAAGCATTAGAACACTATTGCTACGATAGGTAGACATTTGCAAACGCTATTTCCTTGCAAGGAAGTGTCGCATTTACATTCATTTGAATCGTAGACGAAGAATGCATAACACTTCGCAATGAATATTATATCTTATCATGAAACATAGATATGAGATGCAATATCTCGTTTTAAGAAGCATTTGAACTCTATTGCTTCGATACGTGGACATCTGCAAACGTTATTTCCTAGCAAGGAAGTGTCGCATTTACATTCATTTGAAGTGTAGACGAGGAATACATAACAC
Organism: Xylocopa sonorina; assembly: GCF_050948175.1. Lineage (NCBI taxonomy): Eukaryota > Metazoa > Arthropoda > Insecta > Hymenoptera > Apidae > Xylocopa > Xylocopa sonorina. Next base: position 412,328 of record NW_027490356.1, read on the forward strand.
TCCGCAAATCATATTATATCTTACCATGAAACATAGAAATGTGATGCGATATCGCGTTTTAAGAATCATAAGAACTCTATTGCAACGATACGTAGACATCTGCAAACGCTATTTCCTTGCAAAGAAGTGTCGCATTTACATTCATTTGAAGTGTAGACGAGGAATACATAACACTTCGCAAATCATATTATATCTTACCATGAAACATAGGAATGAGATGTGATATCGCGTTTTAAGAAGCATTTGAACTCTATTGCTTCGATACGTAGACATCTGCAAACGCTATTTCCTTGCAAGGAGGTGTCGCATTTACATTCATTTGATGTGTAGACGAGGAATACATGACACTTCGCAAATCATATTATATCTTATCATGAAACATAGAAATGAGATGCGATATCGCGCTTTAAGAAGCATTAGAAAGCTATTGCTACGATACGTAGACATCTGCAAACGCTATTTCCTAGCGAGGAACTATCGCATTCACATTCATTTGAAGTGTAGACGAGGAATACATAACACTTCGCAAATCATGTTATATCTTACCATGAAACATAGAAATGAGATGCGATATCGCGTTTTAAGAATCATATGAACTCTATTGCTACGATACGTAGACACCTGCAATCGCTATTTCCTAGCAAGGAAGTGTCGCATTTACATTCATTTGAAGTGTAGACGAGGAATACATGATAATTCGCAAATCATATTATATCTTACCATGAATCATAGAAATGAGATGCGATATCGCGTTTTAAGAAGCATTAGAACACTATTGCTACGATAGGTAGACATTTGCAAACGCTATTTCCTAGCAAAGAAGTGTCGCATTTACATTCACTTGAAGTGTAGACGAGGAATACATAACACTTCGCAAATCATATTATATCTTACCATGAAACGTAAAAATGAGATGCAATATAGCGTTCTAAGAATCATAAGAACTCTATTGCTACGATACGTACACATCTGCAAACGCTATTTCCTTTCAAGGAAGTGTCGCATTTACATTCATTTGAATCGTAGACGAGGCATACATGACACTTCGCGAATCATATTATATCGTACCATGAAACGTAAAAATGAGATGCAATATAGCGTTCTAAGAATCATAAGAACTCTATTGCTACGATACGTAGACATCTGCAAACGCTATTTCCTTGCAAGGAAGTGTCGCATTTACATTCATTTGAATCGTAGACGAGGAATGCATAACACTTCGCAATGAATATTATATCTTATCATGAAACATAGATATGAGATGCAATATCTCGTTTTAAGAAGCATTAGAACTCTATTGCTACGATACGTAGACATCTGCAAACTCTATTTCCTTGCAAGGAAGTGTCTCATTTACATTCATTTGATGTGTAGACGAAGAATACATAACACTTCGCAAATCATATTATATCTTACCATGAAACATAGAAATGAGATGCGATATCGCGTTTTAAGAATCATAAGAACTCTACTGCTACGATACGTAGACATCTGCAATCGCTATTTCCTTGCAAAGAAGTGTCGCATTTACATTCATTTGAAGTGTAGCCGAGGAATACATAACACTTCGCAAATCATGTTATATCTTACCATGAAACATAGGAATGAGGTGCGATATCGCGTTTTAAGAAGCATTAGAACTCAACTGCTACGATACGTAGACATCTGCAAACGCTATTTCCTTGCAAGGAAGTTTTGCATTTACATTCATTTGAATTGTAGGCGAAGAATGCATAACACTTCGCAATGAATATTATATCTTATCATGAAACATAGATATGAGATGCAATATCTCGTTTTAAGAAGCATTTGAACTCCATTGCTACGATACGTAGACATCTGCGAACGCTATTTCCCAGCGAGGAAGTGTCGCATTCACATTCATTTGAAGTGTAGACGAGGAATACATAACACTTCGCAAATCATATTGTATCTTACCATGAAACATAGAAATGAGATGCGATATCGCGTTTTAAGAATCATAAGAACACTATTGCTACGATACGTAGACATCTGCAATCGCTATTTCCTTGCAAAGAAGTGTCGCATTTACATTCATTTGAAGTGTAGCCGAGGAATACATAACACTTCGCAAATCGGATTATATCTCACCATGAAACATAGAAATGAGATGCGATATCGCGTTTTGAGAAGCATTTGAACTCTATTGCTTCGATACGTAGACATCTGCAAACGCTATTTCCTAGCGAGGAAGTGTCGCATTCACATTCATTTGAAGTGTAGGCGAGGAATACATAACACTTCGCAAATCATATTGTATCTTGCCATGAAACATAGAAATGAGATGCGATATCGCGTTTTAAGAATCATAAGAACTCTACTGCTACGATACGTAGACATCTGCAATCGCTATTTCCTTGCAAAGAAGTGTCGCATTTACATTCATTTGAAGTGTAGCCGAGGAATACATAACACTTCGCAAATCGTATTATATCTTACCATGAAACATAGAAATGAGATGCGATATCGCGTTTTAAGAAGCATTTGAACTCTATTGCTTCGATACGTAGACATCTGCAAACGCTATTTCCTAGCGAGGAAGTGTCGCATTCGTATTCATTTGAAGTGTAGACGAGGAATACATAACACTTCGCAAATCGTATTATATCTTACCATGAAACATAGAAATGAGATGCGATATCGCGTTTTAAGAAGCATTTGAACTCTATTGCTTCGATACGTAGACATCTGCAAACGCTATTTCCTAGCCAGGAAGTGTCGCATTCGTATTCATTTGAAGTGTAGACGAGGAATACATAACACTTCGCAAATCATATTGTATCGTACCATGAAACATAGAAATGAGATGCGATATCGCGTTTTAAGAAGCATTAGAACTCTACTGCTACGATACGCAGACATCTGCAAACGCTATTTCCTAGCGAGGAAGTGTCACATTCACATTCATTTGAAGTGTAGACGAGGAATACATAACACTTCGCAAATCATATTATATCTTACCATGAAACATAGAAATGAGATTCGATATCGCGTTTTAAGAAGCATTAGAACTCTATTGCTACGATACGTAGACATCTGCAAATGCTATTTCCTTGCAAGGAAGTGTCGCATTTACATTCATTTGAATCGTAGACGAGGAATGCATAACACTTCGCAATGAATATTATATCTTATCATGAAACATATTTATGAGATGCAATTTCTCGTTTTATGAAGCATTTGAACTCTATTGCTTCGATACGTAGACATCTGCAAACACTATTTCCTAGCGAGGAAGTGTCGCATTCACATTCATTTGAAGTGTAGACGAGGAATACATAACACTTCGCAAATCATATTGTATCTTACCATGACACATAGAAATGAGATGCGATATCGCGTTTTAAGAATCATAAGAACTCTACTGCTACGATACGTAGACATCCGCAAACGCTATTTCCTTGCAAGGAAGTGTCGCATTTACATTCATCTGAATCGTAGACGAGGAATGCATAACACTTCGCAATGAATATTATATCTTGTCATGAAACATAGATATGAGATGCAATATCTCGTTTTAAGAAGCATCAGAAATCCATTGCTACGATACGTAGATATCTGCAAACGCTATTTCCTTGCAAGAAAGTGTCGCATTTACATTCATTTGAAGTGTAGACGACGGATACATAACATTCGCAAATCATATTATACCTTACCATGAAACATAGAAATGAGATGCGACATCGCGTTTTAAGAATCATAGGAACTCTATTGCAACGATACGTAGACATCTGCAAACGCTATTTCCTTGCAAGGAAGTGTCGCATTTACATTCATTTGATGTGTAGACGAGGAATACATAACACTTCGCAAATCATATTATATCTTACCATGAAACATAGAAATGAGATGCGATATCGCGTTTTAAGAAGCATTAGAACTCAACTTGCTACGATACGTAGACATCTGCAAACGCTATTTCCTAGCTAGGATGTGTCGCATTTGCATTCATTTGAATTGTAGACGAGGAATGCAAAACACTCCGCAAATCATATTATATCTTATCATGAAACATAGAAATGAGATGCGATATCGCGTTTTAAGAATCATAAGAACTCTACTGCTACGATACGTAGACATCTGCAATCGCTATTTCCTTGCAAAGAAGTGTCGCATTTACATTCATTTGAAGTGTAGCCGAGGAATACATAACACTTCGCAAATCGTATTATATCTTACCATGAAACATAGAAATGAGATGCGATATCGCGTTTTAAGAAGCATTAGAACTCTATTGCTACGATCCGTAGACATCTGCAAACGCTATTTCCTTGCAAGGAAGTGTCGCATTTACATTCATTTGAATCGTAGGCGAGGAATGCATAACACTTCGCAATGAATATTATATCTTATCATGAAACATAGATATGAGATGCAATATCTCGTTTTAAGAAGCATTTGAACTCTATTGCTTCGATACGTGGACATCTGCAAACGCTATTTCCTTGCAAGGAAGTGTCGCAATTACATTCACTTGAAGTGTAGACGAGGAATACATAACACTTCGCAAATCATATTATATCTTACCATGAAACATAGAAATGTGATGCGATATCGCGTTTTAAGAAGCATTAGAACTCTACTGCTACGATACGCAGACATCTGCAAACGCTATTTCCTAGCGAGGAAGTCACATTCACATTCATTTGAAGTGTAGACGAGGAATACATAACACTTCGCAAATCATGTTTTAGCTTACCATGAAACATAGAAATGAGATGCGATATCGCTTTTTAAGAATGATATGAACTCTATTGCTACGATACGTAGACATGTGCAATCGCTACTACCTTGCAAGGAAGTGTCGCATTTACTTTCATTTGAATCGTAGACGAGGAATACATGACACTTCGCAATGAATATTATATCTTATCAGGAAACATAGATATGAGATGCAATATCTCGTTTTAAGAAGCATTTGAACTCTATTGCTTCGATACGTAGACATCTGCTAACGCTATTTCCATGCAAGGAAGTGTCGCATTTACATTCATTTGAAGTGTAGACGAGGAATACATGATACTTCGCAAATCATATTATATCTTACCATGAAACATAGAAATGAGATGCGATATCGCGTTTTAAGAATCATATGAACTCTATTGCTACGATACGTAGACATCTGCAATCGCTATTTCCTAGCAAGGAAGTGTCGCATTTACATTCATTTGAAGTGTAGACGAGGAATACATGATACTTCGCAAATCATATTATATCTTACCATGAATCATAGAAATGAGATGCGATATCGCGTTTTAAGAAGCATTAGAACACTATTGCTACGATAGGTAGACATTTGCAAACGCTATTTCCTAGCAAAGAAGTGTCGCATTTACATTCATTTGAAGTGTAGACGAGGAATACATAACACTTCGCAAACCATATTATATCTTACCATGAAACGTAAAAATGAGATGCAATATAGCGTTCTAAGAATCATAAGAACTCTATTGCTACGATACGTACACATCTGCAAACGCTATTGCCTTGCAAAGAAGTGTCGCATTTACATTCATTTGAAGTGTAGACGAGGAATACATAACACTTCGCAAATCATATTATATCTTACCATGAAACATAGAAATGACATGCGATATCGCGTTTTAAGAAGCATCAGAATGCCATTGCTACGATACGTAGACATCTGCAAAAGCTATTTCCTTGCAAGGAAGTGTCGCATTTACATTCATTTGGTGTGTAGACGAGGAATACATAACACTTCGCAAACCATATTATATCTTACCATGAAACGTAAAAATGAGATGCAATATAGCGTTCTAAGAATCATAAGAACTCTATTGCTACGATACGTACACATCTGCAAACGCTATTTCCTAGCGAGAAAGTGTCGCATTCACACTCATTTGAAGTGTAGACGAGGAATACATAACACTTCGCAAATCATATTATATCTTACCATGAAACATCGGAATGAGATGCGATATCGCGTTTTAAGAAGCATTAGAACTCTATTGCTACGGTACGTAGACATCTGCAAACGCTATTTCCTTGCAAGGAAGTGTCGCATTTACATTCATTTGAATCGTAGACGAGGCATGCATAACACTTCGCAATGAATATTATATCTTATCATGAAACATAGATATGAGATGCAATATCTCGTTTTAAGAAGCAATTGAACTCTATTGCTTCGATACGTAGACATCTGCAAACGCTATTTCCTTGCAAGGAAGTGTCGCATTTACATTCATTTGAATCGTAGGCGAGGAATGCATAACACTTCGCAATCAATATTATATCTTATCATGAAACATAAATATGAGATGCAATATCTCGTTCTCTGAAGCATTTGAACTCTATTGCTTCGATACGTAGACATCTGCAAACGCTATTTCCTAGCGAGAAAGTGTCGCTTTCACACTCATTTGAAGTGTAGACGAGGAATACATAACACTTCGCAAATCATATTGTATCTTACCATGAAACATAGAAATGAGATGCGATATAGCGTTTTAAGAAGCACTAGAACTCTACTGCTACGATACGCAGACATCTGCAAACGCTATTTCCTAGCGAGGAAGTCACATTCACATTCATTTGAAGTGTAGACGAGGAATACATAACACTTCGCAAATCATGTTTTAGCTTACCATGAAACATAGAAATGAGATGCGATATCGCTTTTTAAGAATGATATGAACTCTATTGCTACGATACGTAGACATGTGCAATCGCTACTACCTTGCAAGGAAGTGTCGCATTTACTTTCATTTGAATCGTAGACGAGGAATACATGACACTTCGCAATGAATATTATATCTTATCAGGAAACATAGATATGAGATGCAATATCTCGTTTTAAGAAGCATTTGAACTCTATTGCTTCGATACGTAGACATCTGCTAACGCTATTTCCATGCAAGGAAGTGTCGCATTTACATTCATTTGAAGTGTAGACGAGGAATACATGATACTTCGCAAATCATATTATATCTTACCATGAATCATAGAAATGAGATGCGATATCGCGTTTTAAGAAGCATTAGAACACTATTGCTACGATAGGTAGACATTTGCAAACGCTATTTCCTAGCAAAGAAGTGTCGCATTTACATTCATTTGAAGTGTAGACGAGGAATACATAACACTTCGCAAACCATATTATATCTTACCATGAAACGTAAAAATGAGATGCAATATAGCGTTCTAAGAATCATAAGAACTCTATTGCTACGATACGTACACATCTGCAAACGCTATTTCCTTTCAAGGAAGTGTGGCATTTACATTCATCTGAATCGTAGACGAGGAATGCATGACACTTCACAAATCATATTATATCTTGCCATGAAACATAGAAATGTGATGCGATATCGCGTTTTAAGGATCATTAGAACTCTACTGCTACGATACGCAGACATCTGCAAACGCTATTTCCTAGCGAGGAAGTGTCACATTCACATTCATTTGAAGTGTAGACGTGGAATACATAACACTTCGCAAATCATATTATATCTTACCATGAAACATAGAAATGAGATGCGATATCGCGTTTTAAGAAGCATTAGAACTCTATTGCTTCGATACGTAGACATCTGCAAACGCTATTTCCTTGCAAGGAAGTGTCGCATTTACATTCATTTGAAGTGTAGACGAGGAATACATAACAGTTCTCAAATCATATTATATCTTACCATGAAACATAGAAATGAGATGCCACATCGCGTTCTAAGAAGCATTAGAACACTACTGCTACGATAGGTAGACATTTGCAAACGCTATTTCCTTGCAAGGAAGTGTCGCATTTACATTCATTTGAAGTGTAGACGAGGAGTACATAACACTTCGCAAATCATATTATATCTTACCATGAAACATAGAAATGAGATGCGATATCGCGTTTTAAGAACCATAAGAACACTATTGCTACGATACGTAGACATCTGCAAACGCTATTTCCTTGCAAGGAAGTGTCGTATTTACATTCATTTGAAGTGTAGACGAGGAATACATAACACTCCGCAAATCATATTATATCTTACCATGAAACATAGAAATGAGATGCGATATCGCGTTTTAAGAATCATAAGAACTCTATTGCAACGATACGTAGACATCTGCAAACGCTATTTCCTTGCAAAGAAGTGTCGCATTTACATTCATTAGAAGTGCAGACGAGGAATACATAACACTCCGCAAATCATATTATATCTTACCATGAAACATAGAAATGAGTTGCGATATCGCGTTTTAAGAATCATAAGAACTCTATTGCTACGATACGTAGACATCTGCAAACGCTATTTCCTTGCAAAGAAGTGTCGCATTTACATTCATTTGAAGTGTAGACGTGGAATACATAACACTTCGCAAATCATATTATATCTTACCATGAAACATAGAAATGAGATGCAATATCGCGTTTTAAGAATCTATAGAACTCTATTGCTTCGATACGTAGACATCTGCAAACGCTATTTCCTTGCAAAGAAGTGTCGCATTTACATTCATTTGAAGTGTAGACGAGGAATACATAACACTTCGCAAATCATATTATATCTTACCATGAAACATAGAAATGACATGCGATATCGCGTTTTAAGAAGCATCAGAAAGCTATTGCTACGATACGTAGACATCTGCAAAAGCTATTTCCTTGCAAGGAAGTGTCGCATTTACATTCATTTGGTGTGTAGACGAGGAATACATAACACTTCGCAAACCATATTATATCTTACCATGAAACGTAAAAATGAGATGCAATATAGCGTTCTAAGAATCATAAGAACTCTATTGCTACGATACGTACACATCTGCAAACGCTATTTCCTAGCGAGAAAGTGTCGCATTCACACTCATTTGAAGTGTAGACGAGGAATACATAACACTTCGCAAATCATATTGTATCTTACCATGAAACATAGAAATGAGATGCGATATAGCGTTTTAAGAAGCATTAGAACTCTACTGCTACGATACGCAGACATCTGCAAACGCTATTTCCTAGCGAGGAAGTCACATTCACATTCATTTGAAGTGTAGACGAGGAATACATAACACTTCGCAAATCATGTTTTAGCTTACCATGAAACATAGAAATGAGATGCGATATCGCTTTTTAAGAATGATATGAACTCTATTTCTACGATACGTAGACATGTGCAATCGCTACTACCTTGCAAGGAAGTGTCGCATTTACTTTCATTTGAATCGTAGACGAGGAATACATGACACTTCGCAATGAATATTATATCTTATCAGGAAACATAGATATGAGATGCAATATCTCGTTTTAAGAAGCATTTGAACTCTATTGCTTCGATACGTAGACATCTGCTAACGCTATTTCCATGCAAGGAAGTGTCGCATTTACATTCATTTGAAGTGTAGACGAGGAATACATGATACTTCGCAAATCATATTATATCTTACCATGAATCATAGAAATGAGATGCGATATCGCGTTTTAAGAAGCATTAGAACACTATTGCTACGATAGGTAGACATTTGCAAACGCTATTTCCTAGCAAAGAAGTGTCGCATTTACATTCATTTGAAGTGTAGACGAGGAATACATAACACTTCGCAAACCATATTATATCTTACCATGAAACGTAAAAATGAGATGCAATATAGCGTTCTAAGAATCATAAGAACTCTATTGCTACGATACGTACACATCTGCAAACGCTATTTCCTTTCAAGGAAGTGTCGCATTTACATTCATCTGAATCGTAGACGAGGAATGCATGACACTTCACAAATCATATTATATCTTGCCATGAAACATAGAAATGTGATGCGATATCGCGTTTTAAGGATCATTAGAACTCTACTGCTACGATACGCAGACATCTGCAAACGCTATTTCCTAGCGAGGAAGTGTCACATTCACATTCATTTGAAGTGTAGACGTGGAATACATAACACTTCGCAAATCATATTATATCTTACCATGAAACATAGAAATGAGATGCGATATCGCGTTTTAAGAAGCATTAGAACTCTATTGCTTCGATACGTAGACATCTGCAAACGCTATTTCCTTGCAAGGAAGTGTCGCATTTACATTCATTTGAAGTGTAGACGAGGAATACATAACAGTTCTCAAATCATATTATATCTTACCATGAAACATAGAAATGAGATGCCACATCGCGTTCTAAGAAGCATTAGAACACTACTGCTACGATAGGTAGACATTTGCAAACGCTATTTCCTTGCAAGGAAGTGTCGCATTTACATTCATTTGAAGTGTAGACGAGGAGTACATAACACTTCGCAAATCATATTATATCTTACCATGAAACATAGAAATGAGATGCGATATCGCGTTTTAAGAACCATAAGAACACTATTGCTACGATACGTAGACATCTGCAAACGCTATTTCCTTGCAAGGAAGTGTCGTATTTACATTCATTTGAAGTGTAGACGAGGAATACATAACACTCCGCAAATCATATTATATCTTACCATGAAACATAGAAATGAGATGCGATATCGCGTTTTAAGAATCATAAGAACTCTATTGCAACGATACGTAGACATCTGCAAACGCTATTTCCTTGCAAAGAAGTGTCGCATTTACATTCATTAGAAGTGCAGACGAGGAATACATAACACTCCGCAAATCATATTATATCTTACCATGAAACATAGAAATGAGTTGCGATATCGCGTTTTAAGAATCATAAGAACTCTATTGCTACGATACGTAGACATCTGCAAACGCTATTTCCTTGCAAAGAAGTGTCGCATTTACATTCATTTGAAGTGTAGACGTGGAATACATAACACTTCGCAAATCATATTATATCTTACCATGAAACATAGAAATGAGATGCAATATCGCGTTTTAAGAATCTATAGAACTCTATTGCTTCGATACGTAGACATCTGCAAACGCTATTTCCTTGCAAAGAAGTGTCGCATTTACATTCATTTGAAGTGTAGACGAGGAATACATAACACTTCGCAAATCATATTATATCTTACCATGAAACATAGAAATGACATGCGATATCGCGTTTTAAGAAGCATCAGAAAGCTATTGCTACGATACGTAGACATCTGCAAAAGCTATTTCCTTGCAAGGAAGTGTCGCATTTACATTCATTTGGTGTGTAGACGAGGAATACATAACACTTCGCAAACCATATTATATCTTACCATGAAACGTAAAAATGAGATGCAATATAGCGTTCTAAGAATCATAAGAACTCTATTGCTACGATACGTACACATCTGCAAACGCTATTTCCTAGCGAGAAAGTGTCGCATTCACACTCATTTGAAGTGTAGACGAGGAATACATAACACTTCGCAAATCATATTGTATCTTACCATGAAACATAGAAATGAGATGCGATATAGCGTTTTAAGAAGCATTAGAACTCTACTGCTACGATACGCAGACATCTGCAAACGCTATTTCCTAGCGAGGAAGTCACATTCACATTCATTTGAAGTGTAGACGAGGAATACATAACACTTCGCAAATCATGTTTTAGCTTACCATGAAACATAGAAATGAGATGCGATATCGCTTTTTAAGAATGATATGAACTCTATTTCTACGATACGTAGACATGTGCAATCGCTACTACCTTGCAAGGAAGTGTCGCATTTACTTTCATTTGAATCGTAGACGAGGAATACATGACACTTCGCAATGAATATTATATCTTATCAGGAAACATAGATATGAGATGCAATATCTCGTTTTAAGAAGCATTTGAACTCTATTGCTTCGATACGTAGACATCTGCTAACGCTATTTCCATGCAAGGAAGTGTCGCATTTACATTCATTTGAAGTGTAGACGAGGAATACATGATACTTCGCAAATCATATTATATCTTACCATGAATCATAGAAATGAGATGCGATATCGCGTTTTAAGAAGCATTAGAACACTATTGCTACGATAGGTAGACATTTGCAAACGCTATTTCCTAGCAAAGAAGTGTCGCATTTACATTCATTTGAAGTGTAGACGAGGAATACATAACACTTCGCAAACCATATTATATCTTACCATGAAACGTAAAAATGAGATGCAATATAGCGTTCTAAGAATCATAAGAACTCTATTGCTACGATACGTACACATCTGCAAACGCTATTTCCTTTCAAGGAAGTGTCGCATTTACATTCATTTGAATCGTAGACGAGGAATGCATAACACTTCGCAAATCATATTATATCTTACCATGAAACATAGAAATGAGATGCCACATCGCGTTCTAAGAAGCATTAGAACACTACTGCTACGATAGGTAGACATTTGCAAACGCTATTTCCTTGCAAGGAAGTGTCGCATTTACATTCATTTGAAGTGTAGACGAGGAGTACATAACACTTCGCAAATCATATTATATCTTACCATGAAACATAGAAATGAGATGCGATATCGCGTTTTAAGAACCATAAGAACACTATTGCTACGATACGTAGACATCTGCAAACGCTATTTCCTTGCAAGGAAGTGTCGCATTTACATTCATTTGAAGTGTAGACGAGGAATACATAACACTCCGCAAATCATATTATATCTTACCATGAAACATAGAAATGAGATGCGATATCGCGTTTTAAGAATCATAAGAACTCTATTGCAACGATACGTAGACATCTGCAAACGCTATTACCTTGCAAAGAAGTGTCGCATTTACATTCATTAGAAGTGCAGACGAGGAATACATAACACTCCGCAAATCATATTATATCTTACCATGAAACATAGAAATGAGTTGCGATATCGCGTTTTAAGAATCATAAGAACTCTATTGCTACGATACGTAGACATCTGCAAACGCTATTTCCTTGCAAAGAAGTGTCGCATTTACATTCATTTGAAGTGTAGACGTGGAATACATAACACTTCGCAAATCATATTATATCTTACCATGAAACATAGAAATGAGATGCAATATCGCGTTTTAAGAATCTATAGAACTCTATTGCTTCGATACGTAGACATCTGCAAACGCTATTTCCTTGCAAAGAAGTGTCGCATTTACATTCATTTGAAGTGTAGACGAGGAATACATAACACTTCGCAAATCATATTATATCTTACCATGAAACATAGAAATGACATGCGATATCGCGTTTTAAGAAGCATCAGAAAGCCATTGCTACGATACGTAGACATCTGCAAAAGCTATTTCCTTGCAAGGAAGTGTCGCATTTACATTCATTTGGTGTGTAGACGAGGAATACATAACATTTCGCAAATCATATTATATCTTACCATGAAACATAGAAATGAGATGCGATATCGCGTTTTAAGAGGCATTAGAACTCAACTGCTACGATACGTAGACATCTGCAAACGCAATTTCCTAGCGAGGAAGTGTCGCATTCACATTCATTTGAAGTGTGGACGAGGAATACATGACAATTCGCAAATCATATTATATCTTACCATGAAACATAGAAATGAGATGCCATATCGCGTTTTAAGAAGCATAAGACATCCATTGCTACGATACGTAGACATCTGCAAACGCTATTTCCTTGCAAGAAAGTGCCGCATTTACATTCATTTGAAGTGTAGACGAGGAATACATAACACTCCGCAAATCATATTATATCTTACCATGAATCATAGAAATGTGATGCGATATCGCGTTTTAAGAATCATAAGAACTCGATTGCTACGATACGTAGACATCTGCAAACGCTATTTCCTTGCAAGGAAGTGTCGCATTTACATTCATTTGATGTGTAGACGAGGAATACATAACACTTCGCAAACCATATTATATCTTACCATGAAACATAGAAATGAGATGCGATATCGCGTTTTAAGAAGCATTAGAACTCTATTGCTTCGATACGTAGACATCTGCAAACGCTATTTCCTTGCAAGGAAGTGTCGCATTTACATTCATTTGAAGTGTAGACGAGGAATACATAACAGTTCGCAAATCATATTATATCTTACCATGAAACATAGAAATGAGATGCTACATCGCGTTCTAAGAAGCATTAGAACACTACTGCTACGATAGGTAGACATTTGCAAACGCTATTTCCTTGCAAGGAAGTGTCGCATTTACATTCATTTGAAGTGTAGACGAGGAGTACATAACACTCCGCAAATCATATTGTATCTTACCATGAAACATAGAAATGAGATGCGATATAGCGTTTTAAGAATCATAAGAACACTATTGCTACGATACGTAGACATCTGCAAACGCTATTTCCTTGCAAGGAAGTGTCGCATTTACATTCATCTGAATCGTAGACGAGGAATGCATGACACTTCGCAAATCATATTATATCTTACCATGAAACATAGAAATGAGATGCGATGTCGCGTTTTAAGAATCATAAGAACACTATTGCTACGATACGTAGACATCTGCAAACGCTATTTCCTTGCAAGGAAGTGTCGCATTTACATTCATTTGATGTGTAGACGAGGAATACATAACACTCCGCAAATCATATTATTCCTTACCATGAAACATAGAAATGAGATGCGATATCGCGTTTTAAGAATCATAAGAACTCTATTGCAACAATACGTAGACATCTGCAAACGCTATTTCCTTGCAAAGAAGTGTCGCATTTACATTCATTTGAAGTGTAGACGAGGAATACACAACACTTCGCAATTCATATTATATCTTACCATGAAACATAGAAATGAGATGCGATATCGCGTTTTAAGAAGCATCAGAAATCCAATGCTACGATACGTAGACATCTGCAAACGCTATTTCCTTGCAAGAAAGTGTCGCATTTACATTCATTTGAAGTGTAGACGACGGATACATAACACTTCGCATATCATATTATACCTTACCATGAAACATAGAAATGAGATGCGATATCGCGTTTTAAGAATCATAAGAACTCTATTGCAACGATACGTAGACATCTGCAAACGCTATTTCCTTGCAAAGATGTGTCGCATTTACATTCATTTGAAGTGTAGACGAGGAACACATAACACTTCGCAAATCATATTATATCTTACCATGAAACATAGAAATGAGATGCGATATCGCGTTTTAAGAAGCATCAGAAATCCAATGCTACGATACGTAGACATCTGCAAACGCTATTTCCTTGCAAGAAAGTGTCGCATTTACATTCATTTCAAGTGTAGACGACGGATACATAACACTTCGCATATCATATTATACCTTACCATGAAACATAGAAATGAGATGCCATATCGCGTTTTAAGAATCATAAGAAATCCATTGCTACGATACGTAGACATCTGCAAACGCTATTTCCTTGCAAGAAAGTGCCGCATTTACATTCATTTGAAGTGTAGACGAGGAATACATAACACTTCGCAACTCATATTATACCTTACCATGAAACATAGAAATGAGATGCGATATCGCGTTTTAAGAAGCATTAGAACTCTATTGCTTCGATACGTAGACATCTGCAAACGCTATTTCCTAGCGAGGAAGTGTGGCATTCACATTCATTTGAAGTGTAGACGAGGAATACATAACACTCCGCAAATCATATTATATCTTACCATGAATCATAGAAATGTGATGCGATATCGCGTTTTAAGAATCATAAGAACTCTATTGCTACGATACGTAGACATCTGCAAACGCTATTTCCTTGCAAGGAAGTGTCGCATTTACATTCATTTGATGTGTAGACGAGGAATACATAACACTTCGCAAATCATATTATATCTTACCATGAAACATAGAAATGAGATGCGATATCGCGTTTTAAGAAGCATTAGAACTCTATTGCTTCGATACGTAGACATCTGCAAACGCTATTTCCTTGCAAGGAAGTGTCGCATTTACATTCATTTGAAGTGTAGACGAGGAATACATAACAGTTCGCAAATCATATTATACCTTACCATGAAACATAGAAATGAGATGCGATATCGCGTTTTAAGAATCATAAGAACTCTATTGCAACAATACGTAGACATCTGCAAACGCTATTTCCTTGCAGGGAAGTGTCGCATTTACATTCATTTGAAGTGTAGACGAGGAATACATAACAGTTCGCAAATCATATTATATCTTACCATGAAACATAGAAATGAGATGCGATATCGCGTTTTAAGAATCATAAGAACACTATTGCTACGATACGTAGACATCTGCAAACGCTATTTCCTTGCAAGGAAGTGTCGCATTTACATTCATCTGAATCGTAGACGAGGAATGCATGACACTTCGCAAATCATATTATATCTTACCATGAAACATAGAAATGAGATGCGATATCGCGTTTTAAGAATCATAAGAACACTATTACTACGATACGTAGACATCTGCAAACGCTATTTCCTTGCAAGGAAGTGTCGCATTTACATTCATTTGATGTGTAGACGAGGAATACATAACACTCCGCAAATCATATTATACCTTACCATGAAACATAGAAATGAGATGCGATATCGCGTTTTAAGAATCATAAGAACTCTATTGCAACAATACGTAGACATCTGCAAACGCTATTTCCTTGCAAAGAAGTGTCGCATTTACATTCATTTGAAGTGTAGACGAGGAATACACAACACTTCGCAATTCATATTATATCTTACCATGAAACATAGAAATGAGATGCGATATCGCGTTTTAAGAAGCATCAGAAATCCAATGCTACGATACGTAGACATCTGCAAACGCTATTTCCTTGCAAGAAAGTGTCGCATTTACATTCATTTGAAGTGTAGACGACGGATACATAACACTTCGCATATCATATTATACCTTACCATGAAACATAGAAATGAGATGCGATATCGCGTTTTAAGAATCATAAGACTCTATGGCAACGATACGTAGACATCTGCAAACGCTATTTCCTTGCAAAGATGTGTCGCATTTACATTCATTTGAAGTGTAGACGAGGAATACATAACACTTCGCAAATCATATTATATCTTACCATGAAACATAGAAATGAGATGCGATATCGCGTTTTAAGAAGCATCAGAAATCCAATGCTACGATACGTAGACATCTGCAAACGCTATTTCCTTGCAAGAAAGTGTCGCATTTACATTCATTTCAAGTGTAGACGACGGATACATAACACTTCGCATATCATATTATACCTTACCATGAAACATAGAAATGAGATGCCATATCGCGTTTTAAGAATCATAAGAAATCCATTGCTACGATACGTAGACATTTGCAAACGCTATTTCCTTGCAAGGAAGTGCCGCATTTACATTCATTTGAAGTGTAGACGAGGAATACATAACACTTCGCAACTCATATTATACCTTACCATGAAACATAGAAATGAGATGCGATATCGCGTTTTAAGAAGCATTAGAACTCTATTGCTTCGATACGTAGACATCTGCAAACGCTATTTCCTAGCGAGGAAGTGTGGCATTCACATTCATTTGAAGTGTAGACGAGGAATACATAACACTCCGCAAATCATATTATATCTTACCATGAATCATAGAAATGTGATGCGATATCGCGTTTTAAGAATCATAAGAACTCTATTGCTACGATACGTAGACATCTGCAAACGCTATTTCCTTGCAAGGAAGTGTCGCATTTACATTCATTTGATGTGTAGACGAGGAATACATAACACTTCGTAAATCATATTATATCTTACCATGAAACATAGAAATGAGGTGCGATATCGCGTTTTAAGAAGCATTAGAACTCTATTGCTTCGATACGTAGACATCTGCAAACGCTATTTCCTTGCAAGGAAGTGTCGCATTTACATTCATTTGAAGTGTAGACGAGGAATACATAACAGTTCGCAAATCATATTATATCTTACCATGAAACATAGAAATGAGATGCTACATCGCGTTCTAAGAAGCATTAGAACACTACTGCTACGATAGGTAGACATTTGCAAACGCTATTTCCCTGCAAGGAAGTGTCGCATTTACATTCATTTGAAGTGTAGACGAGGAGTACATAACACTCCGCAAATCATATTGTATCTCACCATGAAACATAGAAATGAGATGCGATATCGCGTTTTAAGAATCATAAGAACACTATTGCTACGATACGTAGACATCTGCAAACGCTATTTCCTTGCAAGGAAGTGTCGCATTTACATTCATCTGAATCGTAGACGAGGAATGCATGACACTTCGCAAATCATATTATATCTTACCATGAAACATAGAAATGAGATGCGATATCGCGTTTTAAGAATCATAAGAACACTATTGCTACGATACGTAGACATCTGCAAACGCTATTTCCTTGCAAGGAAGTGTCGCATTTACATTCATTTGATGTGTAGACGAGGAATACATAACACTCCGCAAATCATATTATACCTTACCATGAAACATAGAAATGAGATGCGATATCGCGTTTTAAGAATCATAAGAACTCAATTGCAACAATACGTAGACATCTGCAAACGCTATTTCCTTGCAAAGAAGTGTCGCATTTACATTCATTTGAAGTGTAGACGAGGAATACACAACACTTCGCAATTCATATTATATCTTACCATGAAACATAGAAATGAGATGCGATATCGCGTTTTAAGAAGCATCAGAAATCCAATGCTACGATACGTAGACATCTGCAAACGCTATTTCCTTGCAAGAAAGTGTCGCATTTACATTCATTTGAAGTGTAGACGACGGATACATAACACTTCGCAAATCATATTATACCTTACCATGAAACATAGAAATGAGATGCGACATCGCGTTTTAAGAATCATAGGAACTCTATTGCAACGATACGTGGACATCTGCAAACGCTATTTCCTTGCAAGGAAGTGTCGCATTTACATTCATTTGATGTGTAGACGAGGAATACATAACACTTCGCAAATCATATTATATCTTACCATGAAACATAGAAATGAGATGCGATATCGCGTTTTGAGAAGCATTAGAACTCAACTTGCTACGATACGTAGTCATCTGCAAACGCTATTTCCTAGCGAGGATGTGTCGCATTTGCATTCATTTGAATTGTAGACGAGGAATACATATCACTCCGCAAATCATATTATATCTTATCATGAAACATAGAAATGAGATGCGATATCGCGTTTTAAGAATCATAAGAACTATACTGCTACGATACGTAGACATCTGCAAACGCTATTTCCTTGCAAGGAAGTGTCGCATTTACATTCATTTGAATCGTAGACGAGGAATGCATAACACTTCGCAATGAATATTATATCTTATCATGAAACATAGATGTGAGATGCAATATCTCGTTTTAAGAAGCATTTGAACTCTATTGCTTCGATGCGTGGACATCTGCAAACGCTATTTCCTTGCAAGGAAGAGTCGCATTTACATTCATTTGAAGTGTAGACGAGGAATACATAACACTCCGCAAATCATATTATATCTTACCATGAAACATAGAAATGTGATGCGATATCGCGTTTTAAGAATCATAAGAACTCTATTGCAACGATACGCAGACATCTGCAAACGCTATTTCCTTGCAAAGAAGTGTCGCATTTACATTCATTTGAAGTGTAGACGAGGAATACATAACACTTCGCAATTCATATTATATCTTACCATGAAACATAGAAATGAGATGCGATATCGCGTTTTAAGAAGCATCAGAAATCCAATGCTACGATACGTAGACATCTGCAAACGCTATTTCCTGGCAAGAAAGTGTCGCATTTACATTCATTTGAAGTGTAGACGACGGATACATAACACTTCGCATATCATATTATACCTTACCATGAAACATAGAAATGAGATGCGAAATCGCGTTTTAAGAATCATAAGAACTCTATTGCTTCGATACGTAGACATCTGCAAACGCTATTTCCTTGCAAGGAAGTGTCGCATTTACATTCATTTGAAGTGTAGACGAGGAATACATAACACTCCGCAAATCATATTATACCTTACCATGAAACATAGAAATGAGATGCGATATCGCGTTTTAAGAATCATAAGAAATCTATTGCAACGATACGTGGACATCTGCAAACGCTATTTCCTTGCAAAGATGTGTCGCATTTACATTCATTTGAAGTGTAGACGAGGAATACATAACACTTCGCAAATCATATTATATCTTACCATGAAACATAGAAATGAGATGCGATATCGCGTTTTAAGAATCATAAGAACTCTATTGCAACAATACGTAGACATCTGCAAACGCTATTTCCTTGCAAAGAAGTGTCGCATTTACATTCATTTGAAGTGTAGACGAGGAATACATAACACTTCGCAATTCATATTATATCTTACCATGAAACATAGAAATGAGATGCGATATCGCGTTTTTAGAAGCATCAGAAATCCAATGCTACGATACGTAGACATCAGCAAACGCTATTTCCTTGCAAGAAAGTGTCGCACTTACATTCATTTGAAGTGTAGACGACGGATACATAACACTTCGCAAATCATATTATACCTTACCATGAAACATAGAAATGAGATGCGACATCGCGTTTTAAGAATCATAGGAACTCTATTGCAACGATACGTAGACATCTGCAAACGCTATTTCCTTGCAAGAAAGTGTCGCATTCACATTCATTTGAAGTGTAGACGAGGAATACATAACACTTCGCAAATCATATTATATCTTACCATGAAACATAGGAATGAGATGCGATATCGCGTTTTAAGAAGCATTAGAACTCTATTGCTACGGTACGTAGACATCTGCAAACGCTATTTCCTTGCAAGGAAGTGTCGCATTTACATTCATTTGAATCGTAGACGAGGCATGCATAACACTTCGCAATGAATATTATATCTTATCATGAAACATAGATATGAGATGCAATATCTCGTATTAAGAAGCAATTGAACTCTATTGCTTCGATACGTAGACATCTGCAAACGCTATTTCCTTGCAAGGAAGTGTCGCATTTACATTCATTTGAATCGTAGGCGAGGAATGCACAACACTTCGCAATGAATATTATATCTTATCATGAATCATAAATACGAGATGCAATATCTCGTTCTATGAAGCATTTGAACTCTATTGCTTCGATACGTAGACATCTGCAAACGCTATTTCCTAGCGAGAAAGTGTCGCATTCACACTCATTTGAAGTGTAGACGAGGAATACATAACACTTCGCAAATCATATTGTATCTTACCATGAAACATAGAAATGAGATGCGATATAGCGTTTTAAGAAGCATTAGAACTCTACTGCTACGATACGCAGACATCTGCAAACGCTATTTCCTAGCGAGGAAGTGTCAGATTCACATTCACTTGAAGTGTAGACGTGGAATACGTAACACTTCGCAAATCATATTATATCTTACCATGAAACATAGAAATGAGATGCGATATCGCGTTTTAAGAAGCATTAGAACTCTATTGCTTCGATACGCAGACATCTGCAAACGCTATTTCCTTGCAAGGAAGTGTCGCATTTACATTCATTTGAAGTGTAGACGAGGAATACATAACAGTTCGCAAATCATATTATATCTTACCATGAAACCTAGAAATGAGATGCGATATCGCGTTTTAAGAAGCATTAGAACTCTATTGCTTCGATACGTAGACATCTGCAAACGCTATTTCCTTGTAAGGAAGTGTCGCATTTTCATTCATTTTAATCGTAGACGAGGAATGCATAACACTTCGCAATGAATATTATATCTTATCATGAAACATAGATATGAGATGCAATATCTCGTTTTAAGAAGCATTTGAACACTATTGCTTCGTTACGTAGACATCTGCATACGCTATTTCCTTGCAAGGAAGTGTCGCATTTACATTCATTTGAAGTGTAGACGAGGAATACCTAACAGTTCGCAAATCATATAATATCTTACCATGAAACACAGAAATGAGATGCGATATCGCGTTTTAAGAAGCATTAGAACTCTATTGCTACGATACGTAGACATCTGCAAACGCTATTTCCTTGCAAGGAAGTGTCGCATTTTCATTCATTGGAATCGTAGACGAGGAATACATAACAGTTCGCAAATCATATTATATCTTACCATGAAACATAGAAATGAGATGCGATATCGCGTTTTAAGAAGCATTAGAACTCTATTGCTTCGATACGTAGACATCTGCAAACGCTATTTCTTAGCGAGGAAGTGTGGCATTCACATTCATTTGAAGTGTAGACGAGGAATACATAACACTCCGCAAATCATATTATATCTTACCATGAAACATAGAAATGAGATGCGATATCGCGTTTTAAGAAGCATTAGAACTCTATTGCTTCGATACGTAGACATCTGCAAACGCTATTTCCTTGTAAGGAAGTGTCGCATTTACATTCATTTGAAGTGTAGACGAGGAATACATAACACTTCGCAATGAATATTATATCTTATCATGAAACATAGATATGAGATGCAATATCTCGTTTTAAGAAGCACTTGAACTTTAATGCTTCGATACGTAGACATCTGGAAACGCTATTTCCTTGCAAGGAAGTGTCGCATTTACATTCATTTGAAGTGTAGACGAGGAATACATAACAGTTCGCAAATCATATTATATCTTACCATGAAACATGGAAATGAGATGCGATATCGCGTTTTAAGAATCATAAGAACTCTATTGCTTCGATACGTAGACATCTGCAAACGCTATTTCCTTGCAAGGAAGTGTCGCATTTACATTCATTTGATGTGTAGACGAGGAATACATAACACTTCGCAAATCATATTCTATCTTACCATGAAACATAGAAATGAGATGCTATATCGCGTTTTAAGAAGCATTAGAACTCTATTGCTACGATACGTAGACATCTGCAAACGCTAGTTCCTTGCGAGAAAGTGTCGCATTTACATTCATTTGAAGTGTAGACGACGGATACATAACACTTCGCAAATCATATTATACCTTACCATGATACATAGAAATGAGATGCGATATCGCGTTTTAAGAATCACAAGAACTCTATTGCTACGATACGTAGACATCTGCAAACGCTATTTCCTTGCAAGGAAGTGTCGCATTTCATTCATTTTAATCGTAGACGAGGAATGCATAACACTTTGCAATGAATATTATATCTTATCATGAAACATAGATATGAAATGCAATATCTCGTTTTAAGAAGCATTTGAACTCTATTGCTTCGATACGTAGACATCTGCAAACGCTATTTCCTTGCAAGAATGTGTCGCATTTACATTCATTTGAAGTGTAGACGAGGAATACATAACACTTCGCAATTCATATTATATCTTACCATGAAACATAGAAATGAGATGCGATATCGCGTTTTAAGAAGCATCAGAAATCCAATGCTACGACACGTAGACATCTGCAAACGCTATTTCCTTGCAAGGAAGTGTCGCATTTACATTCATTTGATGTGTAGACGAGGAATACATAACACTTCGCAAATCATATTCTATCTTACCATGAAACATAGAAATGAGATGCTATATCGCGTTTTAAGAAGCATTAGAACTCTATTGCTACGATACGTAGACATCTGCAAACGCTAGTTCCTTGCAAAGATGTGTCGCATTTACATTCATTTGAAGTGTAGACGAGGAATACATAACACTTCGCAAATCATATTATATCTTACCATGAAACATAGAAATGAGATGCGATATCGCGTTTTAAGAAGCATCAGAAATCCAATGCTACGATACGTAGACATCTGCAAACGCTATTTCCTTGCAAGAAAGTGTCGCATTTACATTCATTTGAAGTGTAGACGACGGATACATAACACTTCGCATATCATATTATACCTTACCATGAAACATAGAAATGAGGTGCGATATCGCGTTTTAAGAATCATAAGAACTCTATTGCTACGATACGTAGACATCTGCAAACGCTATTTCCTTGCAAGGAAGTGTCGCATTTACATTCATTTGATGTGTAGACGAGGAATACATAACACTTCGCAAATCATATTATATCTTACCATGAAACATAGAAATGAGATGCGATATCGCGTTTTAAGAATCATAGGAACACTATTGCTACGATACGTAGACATCTGCAAACGCTATTTCCTTGCAAGGAAGTGTCGCATTTACATTCATTTGAAGTGTAGACGAGGAATACATAACACTCCGCAAATCATATTATACCTTACCATGAAACATAGAAATGAGATGCGATATCGCGTTTTAAGAATCATAAGAACTCTATTGCAACCATACGTAGACATCTGCAAACGCTATTTCCTTGCAAAGAAGTGTCGCATTTACATTCATTTGAAGTGTAGACGAGGAATACATAACACTTCGCAATTCATATTATATCTTACCATGAAACATAGAAATGAGATGCGATATCGCGTTTTAAGAAGCATCAGAAATCCAATGCTACGATACGTAGACATCTGCAAACGCTATTTCCTTGCAAGGAAGTGTCGCATTTACATTCATTTGATGTGTAGACGAGGAATACATAACACTTCGCAAATCATATTCTATCTTACCATGAAACATAGAAATGAGATGCTATATCGCGTTTTAAGAAGCATTAGAACTCTATTGCTACGATACGTAGACATCTGCAAACGCTAGTTCCTTGCGAGAAAGTGTCGCATTTACATTCATTTGAAGTGTAGACGACGGATACATAACACTTCGCAAATCATATTATACCTTACCATGATACATAGAAATGAGATGCGATATCGCGTTTTAAGAATCATAAGAACTCTATTGCTACGATACGTAGACATCTGCAAACGCTATTTCCTTGCAAGGAAGTGTCGCATTTCATTCATTTTAATCGTAGACGAGGAATGCATAACACTTTGCAATGAATATTATATCTTATCATGAAACATAGATATGAAATGCAATATCTCGTTTTAAGAAGCATTTGAACTCTATTGCTTCGATACGTAGACATCTGCAAACGCTATTTCCTTGCAAGAATGTGTCGCATTTACATTCATTTGAAGTGTAGACGAGGAATACATAACACTTCGCAATTCATATTATATCTTACCATGAAACATAGAAATGAGATGCGATATCGCGTTTTAAGAAGCATCAGAAATCCAATGCTACGATACGTAGACATCTGCAAACGCTATTTCCTTGCAAGGAAGTGTCGCATTTACATTCATTTGATGTGTAGACGAGGAATACATAACACTTCGCAAATCATATTCTATCTTACCATGAAACATAGAAATGAGATGCTATATCGCGTTTTAAGAAGCATTAGAACTCTATTGCTACGATACGTAGACATCTGCAAACGCTAGTTCCTTGCGAGAAAGTGTCGCATTTACATTCATTTGAAGTGTAGACGACGGATACATAACACTTCGCAAATCATATTATACCTTACCATGATACATAGAAATGAGATGCGATATCGCGTTTTAAGAATCATAAGAACTCTATTGCTACGATACGTAGGCATCTGCAAACGCTATTTCCTTGCAAGGAAGTGTCGCATTTCATTCATTTTAATCGTAGACGAGGAATGCATAACACTTCGCAATGAATATTATTTCTTATCATGAAACATAGATATGAAATGCAATATCTCGTTTTAAGAAGCATTTGAACTCTATTGCTTCGATACGTAGACATCTGCAAACGCTATTTCCTTGCAAGGAAGTGTCGCATTTACATTCATTTGAAGTGTAGACGAGGAATACATAACAGTTCGCAAATCA
Source organism: Xylocopa sonorina (assembly GCF_050948175.1). NCBI lineage: Eukaryota > Metazoa > Arthropoda > Insecta > Hymenoptera > Apidae > Xylocopa > Xylocopa sonorina. The sequence continues at coordinate 437,906 of NW_027490356.1, forward strand.
TATTATATCTTACCATGAAACATAGAAATGAGATGCGATATCGCGTTTTAAGAAGCATTAGAACTCTACTGCTACGATACGCAGACATCTGCAAACGCTCTTTCCTAGCGAGGAAGTGTCGCATTCACATTCATTTGAAGTGTAGACGAGGAATACATAACACTTCGCAAATCATATTATATCTTACCATGAAACATAGAAATGAGATGCGATATCGCGTTTTAAGAAGCATTAGAACTCTATTGCTACGATACGTAGACATCTGCAAACGCTATTTCCTTGCAAGGAAGTGTCGCATTTTCATTCATTTTAATCGTAGACGAGGAATGCATAACACTTCGCAATGAATATTATATCTTACCATGAAACATAGAAATGAGATGCGATATCGCGTTTTAAGAAGCATTAGAACTCTACTGCTACGATACGCAGACATCTGCAAACGCTCTTTCCTAGCGAGGAAGTGTCGCATTCACATTCATTTGAAGTGTAGACGAGGAATACATAACAGTTCGCAAATCATATTATATCTTACCATGAAACATGGAAATGAGGTGCGATATCGCGTTTTAAGAATCATAAGAACTCTATTGCTTCGATACGTAGACATCTGCAAACGCTATTTCCTTGCAAGAAAGTATCGCATTTACATTCATTTGAAGTGTAGACGAGGAATACATAACAGTTCGCAAATCATATTATATCTTACCATGAAACATAGAAATGAGGTGCGATATCGCGTTTTAAGAAGCATTAGAACTCTACTGCTACGATACGCAGACATCTGCAAACGCTCTTTCCTAGCGAGGAAGTGTCGCATTCACATTCATTTGAAGTGTAGACGAGGAATACATAACACTTCGCAAATCATATTATATCTTACCATGAAACATAGAAATGAGATGCGATATCGCGTTTTAAGAAGCATTAGAACTCTATTGCTACGATACGTAGACATCTGCAAACGCTATTTCCTTGCAAGGAAGTGTCGCATTTTCATTCATTTTAATCGTAGACGAGGAATGCATAACACTTCGCAATGAATATTATATCTTACCATGAAACATAGAAATGAGATGCGATATCGCGTTTTAAGAAGCATTAGAACTCTACTGCTACGATACGCAGACATCTGCAAACGCTCTTTCCTAGCGAGGAAGTGTCGCATTCACATTCATTTGAAGTGTAGACGAGGAATACATAACAGTTCGCAAATCATATTATATCTTACCATGAAACATGGAAATGAGGTGCGATATCGCGTTTTAAGAATCATAAGAACTCTATTGCTTCGATACGTAGACATCTGCAAACGCTATTTCCTTGCAAGAAAGTATCGCATTTACATTCATTTGAAGTGTAGACGAGGAATACATAACAGTTCGCAAATCATATTATATCTTACCATGAAACATAGAAATGAGGTGCGATATCGCGTTTTAAGAAGCATTAGAACTCTACTGCTACGATACGCAGACATCTTCAAACGCTCTTTCCTAGCGAGGAAGTGTCGCATTCACATTCATTTGAAGTGTAGACGAGGAATACATAACACTTCGCAAATCATATTATATCTTACCATGAAACATAGAAATGAGATGCGATATCGCGTTTTAAGAAGCATTAGAACTCTATTGCTGCGATACGTAGACATCTGCAAACGCTATTTCCTTGCAAGGAAGTGTCGCATTTTCATTCATTTGAATCGTAGACGAGGAATGCATAACACTTCGCAATGAATATTATATCTTATCATGAAACATAGATATGAGATGCAATATCTCGTTTTAAGAAGCACTTGAACTTTATTGCTTCGATACGTAGACATCTGGAAACGCTATTACCTTGCAAGGAAGTGTCGCATTTACATTCATTTGAAGTGTAGACGAGGAATACATAACAGTTCGCAAATCATATTATATCTTACCATGAAACATGGAAATGAGATGCGATATCGCGTTTTAAGAATCATAAGAACTCTATTGCTTCGATACGTAGACATCTGCAAACGCTATTTCCTTGCAAGAAAGTGTCGCATTTACATTCATTTGAAGTGTAGACGAGGAATACATAACAGTTCGCAAATCATATTATATCTTACCATGAAACATAGAAATGAGATGCGATATCGCGTTTTAAGAAGCATTAGAACTCTACTGCTACGATACGCAGACATCTGAAAACGCTCTTTCCTAGCGAGGAAGTGTCGCATTCACATTCATTTGAAGTGTAGAAGAGGAATACATAACACTTCGCAAATCATATTATATCTTACCATGAAACATAGAAATGAGATGCGATATCGCGTTTTAAGAAGCATTAGAACTCTATTGCTGCGATACGTAGACATCTGCAAACGCTATTTCCTTGCAAGGAAGTGTCGCATTTTCATTCACTTTAACCGTAGACGAGGAATGCATAACACTTCGCAATGAATATTATATCTTATCATGAAACATAGATATGAGATGCAATATCTCGTTTTAAGAAGCATTTGAACTCTATTGCTTCGATACGTAGACATCTGCAAACGCTATTTCCTTGCAAGGAAGTGTCGCATTTACATTCATTTGATGTGTAGACGAGGAATACATAACACTTCGCAAATCATATTCTATCTTACCATGAAACATAGAAATGAGATGCTATATCGCGTTTTAAGAAGCATTAGAACTCTATTGCTACGATACGTAGACATCTGCAAACGCTAGTTCCTTGCGAGAAAGTGTCGCATTTACATTCATTTGAAGTGTAGACGACGGATACATAACACTTCGCAAATCATATTATACCTTACCATGATACATAGAAATGAGATGCGATACCGCGTTTTAAGAATCATAAGAACTCTATTGCTACGATACGTAGACATCTGCAAACGCTATTTCCTTGCAAGGAAGTGTCGCATTTCATTCATTTTAATCGTAGACGAGGAATGCATAACACTTTGCAATGAATATTATATCTTATCATGAAACATAGATATGAAATGCAATATCTCGTTTTAAGAAGCATTTGAACACTATTGCTTCGATACGTAGACATCTGCAAACGCTATTTCCTTGCAAGGAAGTGTCGCATTTACATTCATTTGAAGTGTAGACGAGGTATACACAACAGTTCGCAAATCATATAATATCTTACCTTGAAACAAAGAAATGAGATGCGATATCGCATTTTAAGTATCATAAGAACTCTATTGCTACGATACGTAGACATCTGCAAACGCTATTTCCTTGCAAGGAAGTGTCGCATTTACATTCATTTGATGTGTAGACGAGGAATACATAATACTTCGCAAATCATATTATATCTTACCATGAAACATAGAAATGAAATGCGATATCGCGTTTTAAGGATCATAAGAACACTATTTCTACGATACGTAGACATCTGCAAACGCTATTTCCTTGCAAGGAAGTGTCGCATTTACATTCATTTGATGTGTAGACGAGGAATACATAACACTTCGCAAATCATATTATATCTTACCATGAAACATAGAAATGAGATGCGATATCGCGTTTTAAGAATCATAAGAACACTATTGCTACGATACGTAGACATCTGCGAACGCTATTTCCTTGCAAGGAAGTGTCGCATTTACATTCATTTGAAGTGTAGACGAGGAATATATAACACTCCGCAAATCATATTATACCTTACCATGAAACATAGAAATGAGATGCGATATCGCGTTTTAAGAATCATAAGAACTCTATTGCAACAATACGTAGACATCTGCAAACGCTATTTCCTTGCAAAGAAGTGTCGCATTTACATTCATTTGAAGTGTAGACGAGGAATACATAACACTTCGCAATTCATATTATATCTTACCATGAAACATAGAAATGAGATGCGATATCGCGTTTTCAGAAGCATCAGAAATCCAATGCTACGATACGTAGACATCTGCAAACGCTATTTCCTTGCAAGAAAGTGTCGCATTTACATTCATTTGAAGTGTAGACGACGGATACATAACACTTCGCATATCATACTATACCTTACCATGAAACATAGAAATGAGATGCGATATCGCGTTTTAAGAATCATAAGAACTCTATTGCTACGATACGTAGACATCTGCAAACGCTATTTCCTTGCAAGGAAGTGTCGCATTTACATACATTTGATGTGTAGACGAGGAATACATAACACTTCGCAAATCATATTCTATCTTACCATGAAACATAGAAATGAGATGCTATATCGCGTTTTAAGAAGCATTAGAACTCTATTGCTACGATACGTAGACATCTGCAAACGCTAGTTCCTTGCGAGAAAGTGTCGCATTTACATTCATTTGAAGTGTAGACGACGGATACATAACACTTCGCAAATCATATTATACCTTACCATGATACATAGAAATGAGATGCGATATCGCGTTTTAAGAATCATAAGAACTCTATTGCTACGATACGTAGGCATCTGCAAACGCTATTTCCTTGCAAGGAAGTGTCGCATTTCATTCATTTTAATCGTAGACGAGGAATGCATAACACTTCGCAATGAATATTATTTCTTATCATGAAACATAGATATGAAATGCAATATCTCGTTTTAAGAAGCATTTGAACTCTATTGCTTCGATACGTAGACATCTGCAAACGCTATTTCCGTGCAAGGAAGTGTCGCATTTACATTCATTTGAAGTGTAGACGAGGAATACATAACAGTTCGCAAATCATATTATATCTTACCATGAAACATAGAAATGAGATGCGATATCGCGTTTTAAGAAGCATTAGAACTCTACTGCTACGATACGCAGACATCTGCAAACGCTCTTTCCTAGCGAGGAAGTGTCGCATTCACATTCATTTGAAGTGTAGACGAGGAATACATAACACTTCGCAAATCATATTATATCTTACCATGAAACATAGAAATGAGATGCGATATCGCGTTTTAAGAAGCATTAGAACTCTATTGCTACGATACGTAGACATCTGCAAACGCTATTTCCTTGCAAGGAAGTGTCGCATTTCATTCATTTTAATCGTAGACGAGGAATGCATAACACTTTGCAATGAATATTATATCTTATCATGAAACATAGATATGAAATGCAATATCTCGTTTTAAGAAGCATTTGAACTCTATTGCTTCGATACGTAGACATCTGCAAACGCTATTTCCTTGCAAGAATGTGTCGCATTTACATTCATTTGAAGTGTAGACGAGGAATACATAACACTTCGCAATTCATATTATATCTTACCATGAAACATAGAAATGAGATGCGATATCGCGTTTTAAGAAGCATCAGAAATCCAATGCTACGATACGTAGACATCTGCAAACGCTATTTCCTTGCAAGGAAGTGTCGCATTTACATTCATTTGATGTGTAGACGAGGAATACATAACACTTCGCAAATCATATTCTATCTTACCATGAAACATAGAAATGAGATGCTATATCGCGTTTTAAGAAGCATTAGAACTCTATTGCTACGATACGTAGACATCTGCAAACGCTAGTTCCTTGCGAGAAAGTGTCGCATTTACATTCATTTGAAGTGTAGACGACGGATACATAACACTTCGCAAATCATATTATACCTTACCATGATACATAGAAATGAGATGCGATATCGCGTTTTAAGAATCATAAGAACTCTATTGCTACGATACGTAGGCATCTGCAAACGCTATTTCCTTGCAAGGAAGTGTCGCATTTCATTCATTTTAATCGTAGACGAGGAATGCATAACACTTCGCAATGAATATTATTTCTTATCATGAAACATAGATATGAAATGCAATATCTCGTTTTAAGAAGCATTTGAACTCTATTGCTTCGATACGTAGACATCTGCAAACGCTATTTCCTTGCAAGGAAGTGTCGCATTTACATTCATTTGAAGTGTAGACGAGGAATACATAACAGTTCGCAAATCATATTATATCTTACCATGAAACATAGAAATGAGATGCGATATCGCGTTTTAAGAAGCATTAGAACTCTACTGCTACGATACGCAGACATCTGCAAACGCTCTTTCCTAGCGAGGAAGTGTCGCATTCACATTCATTTGAAGTGTAGACGAGGAATACATAACACTTCGCAAATCATATTATATCTTACCATGAAACATAGAAATGAGATGCGATATCGCGTTTTAAGAAGCATTAGAACTCTATTGCTACGATACGTAGACATCTGCAAACGCTATTTCCTTGCAAGGAAGTGTCGCATTTTCATTCATTTTAATCGTAGACGAGGAATGCATAACACTTCGCAATGAATATTATATCTTACCATGAAACATAGAAATGAGATGCGATATCGCGTTTTAAGAAGCATTAGAACTCTACTGCTACGATACGCAGACATCTGCAAACGCTCTTTCCTAGCGAGGAAGTGTCGCATTCACATTCATTTGAAGTGTAGACGAGGAATACATAACAGTTCGCAAATCATATTATATCTTACCATGAAACATGGAAATGAGGTGCGATATCGCGTTTTAAGAATCATAAGAACTCTATTGCTTCGATACGTAGACATCTGCAAACGCTATTTCCTTGCAAGAAAGTGTCGCATTTACATTCATTTGAAGTGTAGACGAGGAATACATAACAGTTCGCAAATCATATTATATCTTACCATGAAACATAGAAATGAGGTGCGATATCGCGTTTTAAGAAGCATTAGAACTCTACTGCTACGATACGCAGACATCTTCAAACGCTCTTTCCTAGCGAGGAAGTGTCGCATTCACATTCATTTGAAGTGTAGACGAGGAATACATAACACTTCGCAAATCATATTATATCTTACCATGAAACATAGAAATGAGATGCGATATCGCGTTTTAAGAAGCATTAGAACTCTATTGCTGCGATACGTAGACATCTGCAAACGCTATTTCCTTGCAAGGAAGTGTCGCATTTTCATTCATTTGAATCGTAGACGAGGAATGCATAACACTTCGCAATGAATATTATATCTTATCATGAAACATAGATATGAGATGCAATATCTCGTTTTAAGAAGCACTTGAACTTTATTGCTTCGATACGTAGACATCTGGAAACGCTATTACCTTGCAAGGAAGTGTCGCATTTACATTCATTTGAAGTGTAGACGAGGAATACATAACAGTTCGCAAATCATATTATATCTTACCATGAAACATGGAAATGAGATGCGATATCGCGTTTTAAGAATCATAAGAACTCTATTGCTTCGATACGTAGACATCTGCAAACGCTATTTCCTTGCAAGAAAGTGTCGCATTTACATTCATTTGAAGTGTAGACGAGGAATACATAACAGTTCGCAAATCATATTATATCTTACCATGAAACATAGAAATGAGATGCGATATCGCGTTTTAAGAAGCATTAGAACTCTACTGCTACGATACGCAGACATCTGCAAACGCTCTTTCCTAGCGAGGAAGTGTCGCATTCACATTCATTTGAAGTGTAGAAGAGGAATACATAACACTTCGCAAATCATATTATATCTTACCATGAAACATAGAAATGAGATGCGATATCGCGTTTTAAGAAGCATTAGAACTCTATTGCTGCGATACGTAGACATCTGCAAACGCTATTTCCTTGCAAGGAAGTGTCGCATTTTCATTCATTTTAACCGTAGACGAGGAATGCATAACACTTCCCAATGAATATTATATCTTATCATGAAACATAGATATGAGATGCAATATCTCGTTTTAAGAAGCATTTGAACTCTATTGCTTCGATACGTAGACATCTGCAAACGCTATTTCCTTGCAAGGAAGTGTCGCATTTACATTCATTTGATGTGTAGACGAGGAATACATAACACTTCGCAAATCATATTCTATCTTACCATGAAACATAGAAATGAGATGCTATATCGCGTTTTAAGAAGCATTAGAACTCTATTGCTACGATACGTAGACATCTGCAAACGCTAGTTCCTTGCGAGAAAGTGTCGCATTTACATTCATTTGAAGTGTAGACGACGGATACATAACACTTCGCAAATCATATTATACCTTACCATGATACATAGAAATGAGATGCGATACCGCGTTTTAAGAATCATAAGAACTCTATTGCTACGATACGTAGACATCTGCAAACGCTATTTCCTTGCAAGGAAGTGTCGCATTTCATTCATTTTAATCGTAGACGAGGAATGCATAACACTTTGCAATGAATATTATATCTTATCATGAAACATAGATATGAAATGCAATATCTCGTTTTAAGAAGCATTTGAACACTATTGCTTCGATACGTAGACATCTGCAAACGCTATTTCCTTGCAAGGAAGTGTCGCATTTACATTCATTTGAAGTGTAGACGAGGTATACACAACAGTTCGCAAATCATATAATATCTTACCTTGAAACAAAGAAATGAGATGCGATATCGCATTTTAAGTATCATAAGAACTCTATTGCTACGATACGTAGACATCTGCAAACGCTATTTCCTTGCAAGGAAGTGTCGCATTTACATTCATTTGATGTGTAGACGAGGAATACATAATACTTCGCAAATCATATTATATCTTACCATGAAACATAGAAATGAAATGCGATATCGCGTTTTAAGGATCATAAGAACACTATTTCTACGATACGTAGACATCTGCAAACGCTATTTCCTTGCAAGGAAGTGTCGCATTTACATTCATTTGATGTGTAGACGAGGAATACATAACACTTCGCAAATCATATTATATCTTACCATGAAACATAGAAATGAGATGCGATATCGCGTTTTAAGAATCATAAGAACACTATTGCTACGATACGTAGACATCTGCGAACGCTATTTCCTTGCAAGGAAGTGTCGCATTTACATTCATTTGAAGTGTAGACGAGGAATATATAACACTCCGCAAATCATATTATACCTTACCATGAAACATAGAAATGAGATGCGATATCGCGTTTTAAGAATCATAAGAACTCTATTGCAACAATACGTAGACATCTGCAAACGCTATTTCCTTGCAAAGAAGTGTCGCATTTACATTCATTTGAAGTGTAGACGAGGAATACATAACACTTCGCAATTCATATTATATCTTACCATGAAACATAGAAATGAGATGCGATATCGCGTTTTCAGAAGCATCAGAAATCCAATGCTACGATACGTAGACATCTGCAAACGCTATTTCCTTGCAAGAAAGTGTCGCATTTACATTCATTTGAAGTGTAGACGACGGATACATAACACTTCGCATATCATACTATACCTTACCATGAAACATAGAAATGAGATGCGATATCGCGTTTTAAGAATCATAAGAACTCTATTGCTACGATACGTAGACATCTGCAAACGCTATTTCCTTGCAAGGAAGTGTCGCATTTACATACATTTGATGTGTAGACGAGGAATACATAACACTTCGCAAATCATATTCTATCTTACCATGAAACATAGAAATGAGATGCTATATCGCGTTTTAAGAAGCATTAGAACTCTATTGCTACGATACGTAGACATCTGCAAACGCTAGTTCCTTGCGAGAAAGTGTCGCATTTACATTCATTTGAAGTGTAGACGACGGATACATAACACTTCGCAAATCATATTATACCTTACCATGATACATAGAAATGAGATGCGATATCGCGTTTTAAGAATCATAAGAACTCTATTGCTACGATACGTAGGCATCTGCAAACGCTATTTCCTTGCAAGGAAGTGTCGCATTTCATTCATTTTAATCGTAGACGAGGAATGCATAACGCTTCGCAATGAATATTATTTCTTATCATGAAACATAGATATGAAATGCAATATCTCGTTTTAAGAAGCATTTGAACTCTATTGCTTCGATACGTAGACATCTGCAAACGCTATTTCCTTGCAAGGAAGTGTCGCATTTACATTCATTTGAAGTGTAGACGAGGAATACATAACAGTTCGCAAATCATATTATATCTTACCATGAAACATAGAAATGAGATGCGATATCGCGTTTTAAGAAGCATTAGAACTCTACTGCTACGATACGCAGACATCTGCAAACGCTCTTTCCTAGCGAGGAAGTGTCGCATTCACATTCATTTGAAGTGTAGACGAGGAATACATAACACTTCGCAAATCATATTATATCTTACCATGAAACATAGAAATGAGATGCGATATCGCGTTTTAAGAAGCATTAGAACTCTATTGCTACGATACGTAGACATCTGCAAACGCTATTTCCTTGCAAGGAAGTGTCGCATTTTCATTCATTTTAATCGTAGACGAGGAATGCATAACACTTCGCAATGAATATTATATCTTATCATGAAACATAGATATGAGATGCAATATCTCGTTTTAAGAAGCATTTGAACTCTATTGCTTCGATACGTAGACATCTGCAAACGCTATTTCCTTGCAAGGAAGTGTCGCATTTACATTCATTTGAAGTGTAGACGAGGAATACATAACAGTTCGCAAATCATATTATATCTTACCATGAAACATGGAAATGAGGTGCGATATCGCGTTTTAAGAATCATAAGAACTCTATTGCTTCGATACGTAGACATCTGCAAACGCTATTTCCTTGCAAGAAAGTGTCGCATTTACATTCATTTGAAGTGTAGACGAGGAATACATAACAGTTCGCAAATCATATTATATCTTACCATGAAACATAGAAATGAGATGCGATATCGCGTTTTAAGAAGCATTAGAACTCTACTGCTACGATACGCAGACATCTGCAAACGCTCTTTCCTAGCGAGGAAGTGTCGCATTCACATTCATTTGAAGTGTAGAAGAGGAATACATAACACTTCGCAAATCATATTATAACTTACCATGAAACATAGAAATGAGATGCGATATCGCGTTTTAAGAAGCATTAGAACTCTATTGCTGCGATACGTAGACATCTGCAAACGCTATTTCCTTGCAAGGAAGTGTCGCATTTTCATTCATTTTAACCGTAGACGAGGAATGCATAACACTTCGCAATGAATATTATATCTTATCATGAAACATAGATATGAGATGCAATATCTCGTTTTAAGAAGCATCAGAAATCCAATGCTACGATACGTAGACATCTGCAAACGCTATTTCCTTGCAAGGAAGTGTCGCATTTACATTCATTTGAAGTGTAGACGAGGAATACACAACAGTTCGCAAATCATATAGTATCTTACCATGAAACATAGAAATGAGATGCGATATCGCGTTCTAAGGAGCATTAGAACTCTATTGCTACGATACGTAGACATCTGCAAACGCTATTTCCTTGCAAGGAGGTGTCGCATTTTCATTCATTTGAATCGTAGACGAGGAATGCATAACACTTCGCAATGAATATTATATCTTATCATGAAACATAGATATGAGATGCAATATCTCGTTTTAAGAAGCATTTGAACTCTATTGCTTCGATACGTAGACATCTGCAAACGCTATTTCCTAGCGAGGAAGTGTCGCATTCACATTCATTTGAAGTGTAGACGAGGAACACATAACACTTCGCAAATCATATTATATCTTACCATGAAGCATAGAAATGAGATGCGATATCGCGTTTTAAGAAGCATTAGAACTCTATTGCTACGATACGTAGACATCTGCAAACGCTATTTCCTTGCAAGGAAGTGTCGCATTTACATTCATTTGAATCGTAGACGAGGAATGCATAACACTTCGCAATGAATATTATATCTTATTATGAAACATAGATATGAGATGCAATATCTCGTTTTAAGAAGCATTTGAACTCTATTGCTTCGATACGTAGACATCTGCAAACGCTATTTCCTTGCTAGGAAGTGTCGCATTTACATTCATTTGAAGTGTAAACGAGGAATACATAACAGTCCGCAAATCATATTATATCTTACCATGAAACATAGAAATGACAAGCGATATCGCGTTTTAAGAAATCGCGCATCAGAAATCCATTGCTACGATACGTAGACATCTGCAAACGCTATTTCCTTGCAAGAAAGTGTCGCATTTACATTCATTTGAAGTGTAGACGACGGATACATAACACTTCGCAAATCATATTATACCTTACCATGAAACATAGAAATGAGATGCGATATCGCGTTTTAAGAATCATAAGGACTCTATTGCTACGATACGTAGACATCTGCAAACGCTATTTCCTTGCAAGGAAGTGTCGCATTTACATTCATTTGATGTGTAGACGAGGAATACATAACACTTCGCAAATCATATTATATCTTACCATGAAAAATAGAAATGAGATGCGATATCGCGTTATAAGAAGCATTAGAACTCAACTGCTACGATAGGTAGATATCTGCAAACGCTATTTCCTAGCGAGGAAGTATCGCATTCACATTCATTTGAAGTGTAGACGAGGAATACATAACACTACGCAAATCATATTATATCTTACCAAGAAACATAGAAATGTGATGCGATATCGCGTTTTAAGAATCATAAGAACTCTATTGCTACGAAACGTAGACATCTGCAAACGCTATTTCCTTGCAAGAAAGTGTCGCATTTACATTCATTTGAAGTGTAGACGACGGATACATAACACTTCGCAAATCATATTATACCTTACCATGAAACATAGGAATGAGATGCGATATCGCGTTTTAAGAATCATAAGAACTCTATTGCTACGATACGTAGACATCTGCAAACGCTATTTCCTTGCAAGGAAGTGTCGCATTTACATTCATTTGATGTGTAGACGAGGAATACATAACACTTCGCAAATCATTTTATATCTTACCATGAAACATAGAAATGAGATGCGATATCGCGTTTTAAGAAGCATTAGAACTCTATTGCTACGATACGTAGACATCTGCAAACGCTATTTCCTTGCAAGGAAGTGTCGCATTTTCATTCATTTGAAGTGTAGGCGAGGAATACATAACACTTCGCAATGAATATTACATCTTATCATGAAACATAGAATTGAGATGCGATATCTTGTTTTAGGAAGCATTTGAACTCTATTGCTTCGATACGTAGACATCTGCAATCGCTACTACCGTGCAAGTAAGTGTCGCATTTACTTTCATTTGAATCGTAGACGAGGAATACATGACACTTCACAAATCATATTATATCTTACCATGAGACATAGAAATGAGATGCAATATAGCGTTCTAAGAATCATAAGAACTCTATTGCTACGATACGTAGACATCTGCAAACGCTATTTCCTTGCAAGGAAGTGCCGCATTTACATTCATTTGAATCGTAGACGAGGAATGCATAACACTTCGCAACGAATATTATATCTTATCATGAAACATAGATATGAGATGCAATATCTCGTTCTAAGAAGCATTAGAACTCTATTGCTGCGATACCTAGACATCTGCAGACGCAATTTCCTAGCAAGGAAGTGTCGCATTTACTTTCATTTGAAGTGTAGACTAGGAATACATGATACTTCGCAAATCATATTATATCTTACCATGAAACATAGAAATGAGATGCGATATCGCGTTTTAAGAAGCATTTGAACTCTATTGCTACGATACGTAGACATCTGCAATCGCTATTTCCTTGCAAGGAAGTGTCGCAATTACATTCATTTGAATCGTAGACGAGGAATACATGACACTTCGCAAATCATATTATACCTTACCATGAAACGTAAAAATGAGATGCAATATAGCGTTCTAAGAATCATAAGAACTCTATTGCTACGATACGTAGACATCTGCAAACGCTATTTCCTAGCGAGGAAGTGTCGCATTCACATTCATTTGAAGTGTAGACGAGGAATACATGACACTTCGCAAATCTTATTATATCTTACCGTGATACGTAGAAATGAGATGCGATATCGCGTTTTAAGAATCATAAGAACTCTATTGCTGCGATACGTAGACATCTGCAAGCGCTATTTCCTTGCAAGGAAGTGTCGCATTTACATTCAGTTGATGTGTAGATGAGGAATACATGACAGTTCGCAAATCATATTATATCTTACCATGAAACGTAAAAATGAGATGCAATATAGCGTTCTAGGAATCACAAGAACTCTATTGCTACGATACGTAGACATCTGCAAACGCTATTTCCTTGCAAGGAAGTGTCGCATTTACATTCATTTGATGTGTAGACGAGGAATACATAACACTTCGCAAATAATATTATATCTTACCATGAAACATAGAAATGAGATGCGATATCGCGTTTTAAGAAGCATTAGAACTCAACTGCTACGATACGTAGACATCTGCAAACGCTACTTCCTTGCAAGGAAGTGTCGCATTTACATTCATTTGATGTGTAGACGAGGAATACATAACACTTCGCAAATCATATTATATCTTACCATGAAACATAGAAATGAGATGCGATATCGCGTTTTAAGAAGCATTAGAACTCTATTGCTACGATATGTAGACATCTGCAAACGCTACTTCCTTGCAAGGAAGTGTCGCATTTACATTCATTTGATGTGTAGACGAGGAATACATAACACTTCGCAAATCATATTATATCTTACCATGAAACATAGAAATGAGATGCGATATCGCGTTTTAAGAAGCATTAGAACTTTATTGCTACGATACCTAGACATCTGCAGACGCTATTTCCTAGCAAGGAAGTGTCGCATTTACATTCATTTGAAGTGTAGACGAGGAATACATGACACTTCGCAAATCATATAATATCATACCATGAAACATAGAAATGAGATGCGATATCGCGTTTTAAGAATCAAAAGATCTCTATTGCTACGATACGTAGACATCTGCAAACGCTATTTCCTTGCAAGGAAGTGTCGCATTTACATTCATTTGAAGTGTAGACGAGGAATACATAACACTTCGCAAATCATATTATATCTTACCATGAAACATAGAAATGAGATGCGATATCGCGTATTAAGTAGCATTGGAACTCTATTGCTACGATACGTAGACATCTGCAAACGCTATTTCCTTGCAAGGAAGTGTCGCACTTACATTCATTTGAATCGTAGACGAGGAATGCATAACACTTCGCAATGAATATTATATCTTATCATGAAACATAGATATGAGATGCAATATCCCGTTTTAAGAAGCATTTGAACTCTATTGCTTCGATACGTAGACATCTGCAAACGCTATTTCCTTGCAAGAAAGTGTCGCATTTACATTCATTTGATGTGTAGACGAGGAATACATAACACTTCACAAATCATATTATATCTTACCATGAAACATAGAAATGAGATGCGATATCGCGTTTTAAGAAGCATTAGAACTCTACTTCTACGATACGCAGACATCTGCTAACGCTATTTCCTAGCGAGGAAGTGTCGCATTCACATTCATTTGTAGTGTAGACGAGGAATACATAACACTTCGTAAATCATATTATATCTTACCATGAAACATAGAAATGAGATGCGATATCGCGTTTTAAGAAGCATTAGAACTCTACTTCTACGATACGCAGACATCTGCTAACGCTATTTCCTAGCGAGGAAGTGTCGCATTCACATTCATTTGTAGTGTAGACGAGGAATACATAACACTTCGTAAATCATATTATATCTTACCATGAAACATAGAAATGAGATGCGATATCGCGTTTTAAGAAGCATTAGAACTCTATTGCTACGACACGTAGACGAGTAAAGTGTAGACGAGGAATACATAACACTTCGCAAATCGTATTACATCCTACCATGAAACATAGAAATGAGATGCGATATCGCGTTTTAAGAAGCATCAGAAATCCATTGCTACGATACGTAGACATCTGCAAACGCTATTTCCTTGAAGGAAAGTGTCGCATTTACATTCATTTGAAGTGTAGACGACGGATACATAACACTTCGCAAATCATATTATACCTTACCATGAAACATAGAAATGAGATGCGATATCGCGTTCTAAGAAGTATTAGAACACTACTGCTACGATAGGTAGACATTTGCAAACGCTATTTCCTTGCAAGGAAGTGTCGCATTTACATTCATTTGAAGTGTAGACGAGGAGTACATAACACTCCGCAAATCGTATTATATCTTACCATGAAACATAGAAATGTGATGCGATATCGCGTTTTAAGAATCATAAGAACTCTATTGCTACGAAACGTAGACATCTGCAAACGCTATTTCCTTGCAAGAAAGTGTCGCATTTACATTCATTTGAAGTCTAGACGACGGATACATAACACTTCGCAAATCATATTATACCTTACCATGAAACATAGAAATGAGATGCGATATCGCGTTTTAAGAAGCATTAGAACTCTATTGCTACGATACGTAGACATCTGCAAACGCTATTTCCTTGCAAGGAAGTGTCGCATTTTCATTCATTTGAAGTGTAGGCGAGGAATACATAACACTTCGCAATGAATATTACATCTTATCATGAAACATAGAATTGAGATGCGATATCTTGTTTTAGGAAGCATTTGAACTCTATTGCTTCGATACGTAGACATCTGCGATCGCTACTACCGTGCAAGTAAGTGTCGCATTTACATTCATTTGAAGTGTAGACGAGGAATACATAACACTTCGCAAATCATATTATATCTTACCATGAAACATAGAAATGAGATGCGATATCGCGTTTTAAGAAGCATCAGAAATCCAATGCTACGATACGTAGACATCTGCAAACGCTATTTCCTTGCAAGGAAGTGCCGCATTTACATTCATTTGAATCGTAGACGAGGAATGCATAGCACTTCGCAACGAATATTATATCTTATCATGAAACATAGATATGAGATGCAATATCTCGTTCTAAGAAGCATTAGAACTCTATTGCTACGATACCTAGACATCTGCAGACGCAATTTCCTAGCAAGGAAGTGTCGCATTTACTTTCATTTGAAGTGTAGACTAGGAATACATGATACTTCGCAAATCATATTATATCTTACCATGAAACATAGAAATGAGATGCGATATCGCGTTTTAAGAAGCATTTGAACTCTATTGCTACGATACGTAGACATCTGCAATCGCTATTTCCTTGCAAGGAAGTGTCGCAATTACATTCATTTGAATCGTAGACGAGGAATACATGACACTTCGCAAATCATATTATATCTTACCATGAAACGTAAAAATGAGATGCAATATAGCGTTCTAAGAATCATAAGAACTCTATTGCTACGATACGTAGACATCTGCAAACGCTATTTCCTGGCGAGGAAGTGTCGCATCCACATTCATTTGAAGTGCAGACGAGGAATACATAACACTTCGCAATGAATATTACATCTTATCATGAAACATAGATATGAGATGCAATATCTCGTTTTAAGAAGCATTTGAACTCTATTGCTTCGATACGTAGACATCTGCAAACGCTATTTCCTAGCGTGGAAGTGTCGCATTCACATTCATTTGAAGTGCAGACGAGGAATACATAACACTTCGCAAATCGTATTATATCTTACCATGAAACATAGAAATGAGATGCGATATCGCGTTTTAAGAAGCATTAGAACTCTACTTCTACGATACGCAGACATCTGCTAACGCTATTTCCTAGCGAGGAAGTGTCGCATTCACATTCATTTGTAGTGTAGACGAGGAATACATAACACTTCGTAAATCATATTATATCTTACCATGAAACATAGAAATGAGATGCGATATCGCGTTTTAAGAAGC
Organism: Xylocopa sonorina; assembly: GCF_050948175.1. Classification (NCBI taxonomy): domain Eukaryota; kingdom Metazoa; phylum Arthropoda; class Insecta; order Hymenoptera; family Apidae; genus Xylocopa; species Xylocopa sonorina. The sequence goes on from NW_027490356.1 coordinate 455,489, forward strand.
ATTAGAACTCTACTTCTACGATACGCAGACATCTGCTAACGCTATTTCCTAGCGAGGAAGTGTCGCATTCACATTCATTTGTAGTGTAGACGAGGAATACATAACACTTCGTAAATCATATTATATCTTACCATGAAACATAGAAATGAGATGCGATATCGCGTTTTAAGAAGCATTAGAACTCTATTGCTACGACACGTAGACGAGTAAAGTGTAGACGAGGAATACATAACACTTCGCAAATCGTATTACATCCTACCATGAAACATAGAAATGAGATGCGATATCGCGTTTTAAGAAGCATCAGAAATCCATTGCTACGATACGTAGACATCTGCAAACGCTATTTCCTTGAAGGAAAGTGTCGCATTTACATTCATTTGAAGTGTAGACGACGGATACATAACACTTCGCAAATCATATTATACCTTACCATGAAACATAGAAATGAGATGCGATATCGCGTTCTAAGAAGTATTAGAACACTACTGCTACGATAGGTAGACATTTGCAAACGCTATTTCCTTGCAAGGAAGTGTCGCATTTACATTCATTTGAAGTGTAGACGAGGAGTACATAACACTCCGCAAATCGTATTATATCTTACCATGAAACATAGAAATGTGATGCGATATCGCGTTTTAAGAATCATAAGAACTCTATTGCTACGAAACGTAGACATCTGCAAACGCTATTTCCTTGCAAGAAAGTGTCGCATTTACATTCATTTGAAGTCTAGACGACGGATACATAACACTTCGCAAATCATATTATACCTTACCATGAAACATAGAAATGAGATGCGATATCGCGTTTTAAGAAGCATTAGAACTCTATTGCTACGATACGTAGACATCTGCAAACGCTATTTCCTTGCAAGGAAGTGTCGCATTTTCATTCATTTGAAGTGTAGGCGAGGAATACATAACACTTCGCAATGAATATTACATCTTATCATGAAACATAGAATTGAGATGCGATATCTTGTTTTAGGAAGCATTTGAACTCTATTGCTTCGATACGTAGACATCTGCGATCGCTACTACCGTGCAAGTAAGTGTCGCATTTACATTCATTTGAAGTGTAGACGAGGAATACATAACACTTCGCAAATCATATTATATCTTACCATGAAACATAGAAATGAGATGCGATATCGCGTTTTAAGAAGCATCAGAAATCCAATGCTACGATACGTAGACATCTGCAAACGCTATTTCCTTGCAAGGAAGTGCCGCATTTACATTCATTTGAATCGTAGACGAGGAATGCATAGCACTTCGCAACGAATATTATATCTTATCATGAAACATAGATATGAGATGCAATATCTCGTTCTAAGAAGCATTAGAACTCTATTGCTACGATACCTAGACATCTGCAGACGCAATTTCCTAGCAAGGAAGTGTCGCATTTACTTTCATTTGAAGTGTAGACTAGGAATACATGATACTTCGCAAATCATATTATATCTTACCATGAAACATAGAAATGAGATGCGATATCGCGTTTTAAGAAGCATTTGAACTCTATTGCTACGATACGTAGACATCTGCAATCGCTATTTCCTTGCAAGGAAGTGTCGCAATTACATTCATTTGAATCGTAGACGAGGAATACATGACACTTCGCAAATCATATTATATCTTACCATGAAACGTAAAAATGAGATGCAATATAGCGTTCTAAGAATCATAAGAACTCTATTGCTACGATACGTAGACATCTGCAAACGCTATTTCCTGGCGAGGAAGTGTCGCATCCACATTCATTTGAAGTGCAGACGAGGAATACATAACACTTCGCAATGAATATTACATCTTATCATGAAACATAGATATGAGATGCAATATCTCGTTTTAAGAAGCATTTGAACTCTATTGCTTCGATACGTAGACATCTGCAAACGCTATTTCCTAGCGTGGAAGTGTCGCATTCACATTCATTTGAAGTGCAGACGAGGAATACATAACACTTCGCAAATCGTATTATATCTTACCATGAAACATAGAAATGAGGTGCGATATCGCGTTTTAAGAAGCATTAGAACTCTATTGCTACGATCCGTAGACACCTGCAAACGCTATTTCCTTGCAAGGAAGTGTCGCATTTACATTCATTTGAATCGTAGACGAGGAATGCACAACACTTCGCAATGAATATTATATCTTATCATGAAACATAGATATGAGATGCAATATCTCGTTTTAAGAAGCATCAGAAATCCATTGCTACGATACGTAGACATCTGCAAACGCTATTTCCTTGCAAGAAAGTGTCGCATTTACATTCATTTGAAGTGTAGACGACGGATACATAACACTTCGCAAATCATATTATATATTACCATGAAACATAGAAATGAGATGCGACATCGCGTTCTAAGAAGTATTAGAACACTACTGCTACGATAGGTAGACATTTGCAAACGCTATTTCCTTGCAAGGAAGTGTCGCATTTACATTCATTTGAAGTGTAGACGAGGAGTACATAACACTCCGCAAATCGTATTATATCTTACCATGAAACATAGAAATGAGATGCGATATCGCGTTTTAAGAAGCATTAGAACTCTATTGCTACGATACGTAGACATCTGCAAACGCTATTTCCTTGCGAGGAAGTGCCGCATTTACATTCATTTGAATCGTAGACGAGGAATACATGACAGTTCGCAAATCATATTATATCTTACCATGAAACGTAAAAATGAGATGCAATATAGCGTTCTAGGAATCATAAGAACTCTATTGCTACGATACGTAGACATCTGCAAACGCTATTTCCTTGCAAGGAAGTGTCGCATTTACATTCATTTGAATCGTAGACGAGGAATGCATAACACTTCGCAAATCATATTATATCTTACCATGAAACGTAAAAATGAGATGCAATATAGCGTTCTAAGAATCATAAGAACTCTATTGCTACGACACGTAGACGAGTAAAGAGAAGACGAGGAATACATAACACTTCGCAAATCATATTATATCTTACCATGAAACATAGAAATGAGATGCGATATCGCGTTTTAAGAAGCATTAGAACTCAACTGCTACGATACGTAGACATCTGCAAACGCTATTTCCTGGCGAGGAAGTGTCGCATCCACATTCATTTGAAGTGTAGACGACGGATACATAACACTTCGCAAATCATATTATACCTTACCATGAAACATAGAAATGAGATGCAATATCTCGTTTTAAGAAGCATTTGAACTCTATTGCTTCGATACGTAGACATCTGCAAACGCTATTTACTTGCAAGGAAGTGTCGCATTTACATTCATTTGATGTGTAGACGAGGAATACATAACACTTCGCAAATAACATTATATCTTACCATGAAACATAGAAATGAGATGCGATATCGCGTTTTAAGAAGCATTAGAACTCAACTGCTACGATACGTAGACATCTGCAAACGCTATTTCCTGGCGAGGAAGTGTCGCATCCACATTCATTTGAAGTGTAGACGAGGAATACATAACCCTTTGCAAACCATATTATATCTTAAAATGAAACATAGAAATGAGATGCGATATCGCGTTTTAAGAATCATAAGAACTCTATTGCTGCGATACGTAGACATCTGCAAGCGCTATTTCCTTGCAAGGAAGTGTCGCATTTACATTCAGTTGATGTGTAGATGAGGAATACATAACACTTCGCAAATCATATTATATCTTACCATGAAGCATAGAAATGAGATGCGATATCGCGTTTTAAGAAGCATTAGAACTCTATTGCTACGATATGTAGACATCTGCAAACGCTACTTCCTTGCAAGGAAGTGTCGCATTTACATTCATTTGAAGTGTAGACGAGGAATACATAACACTTCGCAAATCATATTATATCTTACCATGAAACATAGAAATGAGATGCGATATCGCGTTTTAAGAAGCATTAGAACTTTATTGCTACGATACCTAGACATCTGCAGACGCTATTTCCTAGCAAGGAAGTGTCGCATTTACATTCATTTGAAGTGTAGACGAGGAATACATGACACTTCGCAAATCATATAATATCTTACCATGAAACATAGAAATGAGATGCGATATCGCGTTTTAAGAATCAAAAGATCTCTATTGCTACGATACGTAGACATCTGCAAACGCTATTTCCTTGCAAGGAAGTGTCGCATTTACATTCATTTGAAGTGTAGACGAGGAATACATAACACTTCGCAAATCATATTATATCTTACCATGAAACATAGAAATGAGATGCGATATCGCGTATTAAGTAGCATTGGAACTTTATTGCTACGATACGTAGACATCTGCAAACGCTATTTCCTTGCAAGGAAGTGTCGCACTTACATTCATTTGAATCGTAGACGAGGAATGCATAACACTTCGCAATGAATATTATATCTTATCATGAAACATAGATATGAGATGCAATATCTCGTTTTAAGAAGCATTTGAACTCTATTGCTTCTATACGTAGACATCTGCAAACGCTATTTCCTTGCAAGAAAGTGTCGCATTTACATTCATTTGATGTGTAGACGAGAAATACATAACACTTCGCAAATCATATTATATCTTACCATGAAACATAGAAATGAGATGCGATATCGCGTTTTAAGAAGCATTAGAACTCTATTGCTACGATATGTAGACATCTGCAAACGCTACTTCCTTGCAAGGAAGTGTCGCATTTACATTCATTTGAAGTGTAGACGAGGAATACATAACACTTCGCAAATCATATTATATCTTACCATGAAACATAGAAATGAGATGCGATATCGCGTTTTAAGAAGCATTAGAACTTTATTGCTACGATACCTAGACATCTGCAGACGCTATTTCCTAGCAAGGAAGTGTCGCATTTACATTCATTTGAAGTGTAGACGAGGAATACATGACACTTCGCAAATCATATAATATCTTACCATGAAACATAGAAATGAGATGCGATATCGCGTTTTAAGAATCAAAAGATCTCTATTGCTACGATACGTAGACATCTGCAAACGCTATTTCCTTGCAAGGAAGTGTCGCATTTACATTCATTTGAAGTGTAGACGAGGAATACATAACACTTCGCAAATCATATTATATCTTACCATGAAACATAGAAATGAGATGCGATATCGCGTTTTAAGAAGCATTAGAACTCTATTGCTACGATACGTAGACATCTGAAAACGCTATTTCCTTGCAAGGAAGTGTAGCATTTTCATTCAATTGAATCGTAGACGAGGAATGCATAACACTTAGCAATGAATATTATATCTTATCATGAAACATAGATATGAGATGCAATATCTCGTTTTAAGAAGCATTAGAACTCTATTGCTACGATACGTAGACATCTGCAAACGCTATTGCCTTGCAAGGAAGTGTCGCATTTAAATTTATTTGATGTGTAGACGAGGAATACATAACACTTCGCAAATCATATTATATCTTACCATGAAACATAGAAATGAGATGCGATATCGCGTTTTAAGAAGCATTAGAAATCTATTGCTACGATACGTAGACATCTGCAAACGCTATTTCCTTGCAAGGAAGTGCCGCATTTACATTCATTTGAATCGTAGACGAGGAATACATGACACTTCGCAAATCATATTATATCTTACCATGAAACGTAAAAATGAGATGCAATATAGCGTTCTAGGAATCATAAGAACTCTATTGCTACGACACGTAGACGAGTAAAGTGTAGACGAGGAGTACATAACACTCCGCAAATCGTATTACATCTTACCATGAAACATAGAAATGAGATGCGATATCGCGTTTTAAGAAGCATCAGAAATCCATTGCTACGATACGTAGACATCTGCAAACGCTATTTCCTTGAAAGAAAGTGTCGCATTTACATTCATTTGAAGTGTAGACGACGGATACATAACACTTCGCAAATCATATTATACCTTACCATGAAACATAGAAATGAGATGCGATAACGCGTTTTAAGAATCATAAGAACTCTATTGCTACGATACGTAGACATCTGCAAACGCTATTTCCTTGCAAGGAAGTCTCGCATTTACATTCATTTGATGTGTAGACGAAGAATACATAACACTTCGCAAATCATATTATATCTTACCATGAAACATAGAAATGAGATGCGATTTCGCGTTTTAAGAAGCATTAGAACTCAACTGCTACGATACGTAGACATCTGCAAACGCTATTTCCTGGCGAGGAAGTGTCGCATCCACATTCAATTGAAGTGTAGACGAGGAATGCATAACACTTCGCAATGAATATAACATCTTATCATGAAACATAGATATGAGATGCAATATCTCGTTTTAAGAAGCATTTGAACTCTATTGCTTCGATACGTAGACATCTGCAAACGCTATTTCCTAGCGAGGAAGTGTCGCATTCATATTCATTTGAAGTGCAGACGAGGAATACATAACACTTCGCAAATCGTATTATATCTTACCATGAAACATAGAAATGAGGTGCGATATCGCGTTTTAAGAAGCATTAGAACTCTATTGCTACGATCCGTAGACAGCTGCAAACGCTATTTCCTTGCAAGGAAGTGTCGCATTTACATTCATTTGAATCGTAGACGAGGAATGCACAACACTTCGCAATGAATATTATATCTTATCATGAAACATAAATATGAGATGCAATATCTCGTTTTAAGAAGCATTTGAACTCTATTGCTTCGATACGTAGACATCTGCAAACGCTATTTCCTTGCTAGGATGTGTCGCATTTACATTCCTTTGAAGTGTAAACGAGGAATACATAACACTCCGCAAATCATATTATATCTTACCATGAAACATAGAAATGACAAGCGATATCGCGTTTTAAGAAGCATCAGAAATCCATTGCTACGATACGTAGACATCTGCAAACGCTATTTCCTTGCAAGGAAGTGTCGCATTTACATTCATTTGAATCGTAGACGAGGAATGCATAACACTTCGCAAATCATATTATATCTTACCATGAAACGTAAAAATGAGATGCAATATAGCGTTCTAAGAATCATAAGAACTCTATTGCTACGACACGTAGACGAGTAAAGTGTAGACGAGGAATACATAACACTTCGCAAATCGTATTACATCTTACCATGAAACATAGAAATGAGATGCGATATCGCGTTTTAAGAAGCATCAGAAATCCATTGCTACGATACGTAGACATCCGCAAACACTATTTCCTTAAAAGAAAGTGTCGCATTTACATTCATTTGAAGTGTAGACGACGGAAACATAACACTTCGCAAATCATATTATACCTTACCATGAAACATAGAAATGAGATGCGATATCGCGTTTTAAGAGTCATAAGAACTCTATTGCAACGATACGTAGACATCTGCAAACGCTATTTCCTTGCAAGGAAGTGTCGCGTTTACATTCATTTGATGTGTAGACGAGGAATACATAACACTTCGCAAATCATATTATATCTTACCATGAAACATAGAAATGAGATGCGATATCGCGTTTTAAGAAGCATTAGAACTCAACTGCTACGATACGTAGACATCTGCAAACGCTATTTCCTGGCGAGGAAGTGTCGCATCCACATTCATTTGAAGTGTAGACGAGGAATACATAACACTTCGCAATGAATATTATATCTTATCATGAAACATAGATATGAGATGCAATATCTCGTTTTAAGAAGCATTTGAACTCTATTGCTTCGATACGTAGACATCTGCAAACGCTATTTCCTTGCAAGGAAGTGTCGCATTTACATTCATTTGATGTGTAGACGAGGAATACATAACACTTCGCAAATAATATTACATCTTACCATGAAACATAGAAATGAGATGCGATATCGCGTTTTAAGAAGCATTAGAAATCTATTGCTACGATACGTAGACATCTGCAAACGCTATTTCCTTGCAAGCAAATGTCGCATTTTCATTCATTTGAATCGTAGACGAGTAATGCATAACACTTCGCAATGAATATTATATCTTATCATGAAACATAGATATGAGATGCAATATCTCGTTTTAAGAAGCATTTGAGCTCTATTGCTTCGATACGTAGACATCTGCAAACGCTATTTCCTCGCAAGAAAGTGTCGCATTTACATTCATTTGATGTGTAGACGAGGAATACATAACACTTCGCAAATCATATTATATCTTACCATGAAACATAGAAATGAGATGCGATATCGCGTTTTAAGAAGCATTAGAACTCTACTGCTACGATACGCAGACATCTGCAAACGCTATTTCCTAGCGAGGAAGTGTCGCATTCACATTCATTTGAAGTGTAGACGAGGAATACATAACACTTCGCAAATCATATTATATCTTACCATGAAACATAGAAATGGGATGTGATATCGCGTTTTAAGAAGCATTAGAACTCTATTGCTACGATACGTAGACATCTGCAAACGCTATTTCCTTGCAAGGAAGTGTCGCATTTTCATTCATTTGAATCGTAGACGAGGAATGCATAACACTTCGCAATGAATATTATATCTTATCATGAAACATAGATATGAGATGCAATATCTCGTTTTAAGAAGCATCAGAAATCCAATGCTACGATACGTAGACATCTGCAAACGCTATTTCCTTGCAAGAAAGTGTCGCATTTACATTCATTTGAAGTGTAGACGAGGAATACATAACACTTCGCAAATCATATTATATCTTACCATGAAACATAGAAATGAGATGCGATATCGCGTTTTAAGAAGCATTAGAACTCTATTGCTACGATACGTAGACATCTGCAAATGCTATTTCCTTGCAAGGAAGTGTCGCATTTACATTCATTTGAATCGTAGACGAGGAATGCATAACACTTCGCAATGAATATTATATCTTATCATGAAACATAGGTATGAGATGCAATATCTCGTTTTAAGAAGCATTTGAACTCTATTGCTTCGATACGTAGATATCTGCAATCGCTATTTCCTTGCAAGAAAGTGTCGCATTTACATTCATTTGATGTGTAGACGAGGAATACATAACACTTCGCAAATCATATTATATCTTACCATGAAACATAGAAATGAGATGCGATATCGCGTTTTAAGTAGCATTAGAACTCTATTGCTACGATACGTAGACATCTGCAAACGCTATTTCCTTGCAAGGAAGTGTCGCATTTTCATTCATTTGAATCGTAGACGAGGAATGCATAACACTTCGCAATGAATATTATATCTTATCATGAAACATAGATATGAGATGCAATATCTCGTTTTAAGAAGCATTTGAACTCTATTGCTTCGATACGTAGACATCTGCAAACGCTATTTCCTCGCAAGAAAGTGTCGCATTTACATTCATTTGATATGTAGACGAGGAATACATAACACTTCGCAAATCATATTATATCTTACCATGAAACATAGAAATGAGATGCGATATCACGTTTTAAGAAGCATTAGAACTCTATTGCTACGATACGTAGATATCTGTAAACGCTATTTCCTTGCAAGGAAGTGCCGCATTTACATTCATTTGAAGTGTAGACGAGGAATACATGACACTTCGCAAATCATATTATATCTTACCATGAAACATAGAAATGAGATGCGATATCGCGTTTTAAGAAGCATTAGAACACTATTGCTACGACAGGTAGACATGTGCAAACGCTATTTCCATGCAAGGAAGTGTGGCATTTACATACATTTGAAGTGTAGACGAGGAATACATGACACTTCGCAAATCATATTATATCTTATTATGAAACATAGAAATGAGATGCGATATCGCGTTTTAAGAAGCATTAGAACACTATTGCTACGATAGGTAGACATTTGCAAACGCTATTTCCTTGCAAGGAAGTGTCGCATTTATATTCAGTTGATGTGTAGACGAGGAATACATAACACTTCGCAAATCATATTATATCTTACCATGAAATATAGAAATGAGATGCGATATCGCGTTTTAAGAATCATAAGAACTCTATTGCTACGATACGTAGACATCTGCAAACGCTATTTCCTTGCAAGGAAGTGTCGCATTTACATTCATTTGAAGTGTAGACGAGGAATACATAACAGTTCGCAAATCATATTATATCTTACCACGAAACATGGAAATGAGATGCGATATCGCGTTTTAAGGATCATAAGAACTCTATTGCTTCGATACGTAGACATCTGCAAACGCTATTTCCTTGCAAGGAAGTGTCGCACTTACATTCATTTGAAGTGTAGACGAGGAATACATAACAGTTCGCAAATCATATTATATCTTACCATGAAACATAGAAATGAGATGCGATATCGCGTTTTAAGAAGCATTAGAACTCTACTGCTACGATACGCAGACATCTGCAAACGCTCTTTCCTAGCGAGGAAGTGTCGCATTCACATTCATTTGAAGTGTAGACGAGGAATACATAACACTTCGCAAATCATATTATATCTTACCATGAAACATAGAAATGAGATGCGATATCGCGTTTTAAGAAGCATTAGAACTCTATTGCTGCGATACGTAGACATCTGCAAACGCTATTTCCTTGCAAGGAAGTGTCGCATTTTCATTCATTTTAACCGTAGACGAGGAATGCATAACACTTCGCAATGAATATTATATCTTATCATGAAACATAGATATGAGATGCAATATCTCGTTTTAAGAAGCATCAGAAATCCAATGCTACGATACGTAGACATCTGCAAACGCTATTTCCTTGCAAGGAAGTGTCGCATTTACATTCATTTGAAGTGTAGACGAGGAATACACAACAGTTCGCAAATCATATAGTATCTTACCATGAAACATAGAAATGAGATGCGATATCGCGTTTTAAGGAGCATTAGAACTCTATTGCTACGATACGTAGACATCTGCAAACGCTATTTCCTTGCAAGGAGGTGTCGCATTTTCATTCATTTGAATCGTAGACGAGGAATGCATAACACTTCGCAATGAATATTATATCTTATCATGAAACATAGATATGAGATGCAATATCTCGTTTTAAGAAGCATTTGAACTCTATTGCTTCGATACGTAGACATCTGCAAACGCTATTTCCTAGCGAGGAAGTGTCGCATTCACATTCATTTGAAGTGTAGACGAGGAACACATAACACATCGCAAATCATATTATATCTTACCATGAAGCATAGAAATGAGATGCGATATCGCGTTTTAAGAAGCATTAGAACTCTATTGCTACGATACGTAGACATCTGCAAACGCTATTTCCTTGCAAGGAAGTGTCGCATTTACATTCATTTGAATCGTAGACGAGGAATGCATAACACTTCGCAATGAATATTATATCTTATTATGAAACATAGATATGAGATGCAATATCTCGTTTTAAGAAGCATTTGAACTCTATTGCTTCGATACGTAGACATCTGCAAACGCTATTTCCTTGCTAGGAAGTGTCGCATTTACATTCATTTGAAGTGTAAACGAGGAATACATAACAGTCCGCAAATCATATTATATCTTACCATGAAACATAGAAATGACAAGCGATATCGCGTTTTAAGAAATCGCGCATCAGAAATCCATTGCTACGATACGTAGACATCTGCAAACGCTATTTCCTTGCAAGAAAGTGTCGCATTTACATTCATTTGAAGTGTAGACGACGGATACATAACACTTCGCAAATCATATTATACCTTACCATGAAACATAGAAATGAGATGCGATATCGCGTTTTAAGAATCATAAGGACTCTATTGCTACGATACGTAGACATCTGCAAACGCTATTTCCTTGCAAGGAAGTGTCGCATTTACATTCATTTGATGTGTAGACGAGGAATACATAACACTTCGCAAATCATATTATATCTTACCATGAAAAATAGAAATGAGATGCGATATCGCGTTATAAGAAGCATTAGAACTCAACTGCTACGATAGGTAGATATCTGCAAACGCTATTTCCTAGCGAGGAAGTATCGCATTCACATTCATTTGAAGTGTAGACGAGGAATACATAACACTACGCAAATCATATTATATCTTACCAAGAAACATAGAAATGTGATGCGATATCGCGTTTTAAGAATCATAAGAACTCTATTGCTACGAAACGTAGACATCTGCAAACGCTATTTCCTTGCAAGAAAGTGTCGCATTTACATTCATTTGAAGTGTAGACGACGGATACATAACACTTCGCAAATCATATTATACCTTACCATGAAACATAGGAATGAAATGCGATATCGCGTTTTAAGAATCATAAGAACTCTATTGCTACGATACGTAGACATCTGCAAACGCTATTTCCTTGCAAGGAAGTGTCGCATTTACATTCATTTGATGTGTAGACGAGGAATACATAACACTTCGCAAATCATATTATATCTTACCATGAAACATAGAAATGAGATGCGATATCGCGTTTTAAGAAGCATTAGAACTCTATTGCTACGATACGTAGACATCTGCAAACGCTATTTCCTTGCAAGGAAGTGTCGCATTTTCATTCATTTGAAGTGTAGGCGAGGAATACATAACACTTCGCAATGAATATTACATCTTATCATGAAACATAGAATTGAGATGCGATATCTTGTTTTAGGAAGCATTTGAACTCTATTGCTTCGATACGTAGACATCTGCAATCGCTACTACCGTGCAAGTAAGTGTCGCATTTACTTTCATTTGAATCGTAGACGAGGAATACATGACACTTCACAAATCATATTATATCTTACCATGAGACATAGAAATGAGATGCAATATAGCGTTCTAAGAATCATAAGAACTCTATTGCTACGATACGTAGACATCTGCAAACGCTATTTCCTTGCAAGGAAGTGCCGCATTTACATTCATTTGAATCGTAGACGAGGAATGCATAACACTTCGCAACGAATATTATATCTTATCATGAAACATAGATATGAGATGCAATATCTCGTTCTAAGAAGCATTAGAACTCTATTGCTACGATACCTAGACATCTGCAGACGCAATTTCCTAGCAAGGAAGTGTCGCATTTACTTTCATTTGAAGTGTAGACTAGGAATACATGATACTTCGCAAATCATATTATATCTTACCATGAAACATAGAAATGAGATGCGATATCGCGTTTTAAGAAGCATTTGAACTCTATTGCTACGATACGTAGACATCTGCAATCGCTATTTCCTTGCAAGGAAGTGTCGCAATTACATTCATTTGAATCGTAGACGAGGAATACATGACACTTCGCAAATCATATTATACCTTACCATGAAACGTAAAAATGAGATGCAATATAGCGTTCTAAGAATCATAAGAACTCTATTGCTACGATACGTAGACATCTGCAAACGCTATTTCCTAGCGAGGAAGTGTCGCATTCACATTCATTTGAAGTGTAGACGAGGAATACATGACACTTCGCAAATCTTATTATATCTTACCGTGATACGTAGAAATGAGATGCGATATCGCGTTTTAAGAATCATAAGAAATCTATTGCTACGATACGTAGACATCTGCAAACGCTATTTCCTTGCAAGGAAGTGTCGCATTTACATTCATTTGAATCGTAGACGAGGAATGCACAACACTTCGCAATGAATATTATATCTTATCATGAAACATAGATATGAGATGCAATATCTCGTTTTAAGAAGCATTTGAACTCTATTGCTTCGATACGTAGACATCTGCAAACGCTATTTCCTTGCTAGGAAGTGTCGCATTTACATTCCTTTGAAGTGTAAACGAGGAATACATAACACTCCGCAAATCATATTATATCTTACCATGAAACATAGAAATGACAAGCGATATCGCGTTTTAAGAAGCATCAGAAATCCATTGCTACGATACGTAGACATCTGCAAACGCTATTTCCTTGCAAGAAAGTGTCGCATTTACATTCATTTGAAGTGTAGACGACGGATACATAACACTTCGCAAATCATATTATATATTACCATGAAACATAGAAATGAGATGCGGTATCGCGTTTTAAGAAGCATTAGAACTCTATTGCTACGATACGTAGACATCTGCAAACGCTATTTCCTTGCGAGGAAGTGCCGCATTTACATTCATTTGAATCGTAGACGAGGAATACATGACAGTTCGCAAATCATATTATATCTTACCATGAAACGTAAAAATGAGATGCAATATAGCGTTCTAGGAATCATAAGAACTCTATTGCTACGATACGTAGACATCTGCAAACGCTATTTCCTTGCAAGGAATTGTCGCATTTACATTCATTTGATGTGTAGACGAGGAATACATAACACTTCGCAAATAATATTATATCTTACCATGAAACATAGAAATGAGATGCGATATCGCGTTTTAAGAAGCATTAGATCTCAACTGCTACGATACGTAGACATCTGCAAACGCTATTTCCTGGCGAGGAAGTGTCGCATCCACATTCATTTGAAGTGTAGACGAGGAATACATAACCCTTCGCAAATCATATTATATCTTACCATGAAACATAGAAATGAGATGCGATATCGCGTTTTAAGAATCATAAGAACTCTATTGCTGCGATACATAGACATCTGCAAGCGCTATTTCCTTGCAAGGAAGTGTCGCATTTACATTCAGTTGATGTGTAGATGAGGAATACATAACACTTCGCAAATCATATTATATCTTACCATGAAACATAGAAATGAGATGCGATATCGCGTTTTAAGAAGCATTAGAACTCTATTGCTACGATATGTAGACATCTGCAAACGCTACTTCCTTGCAAGGAAGTGTCGCATTTACATTCATTTGAAGTGTAGACGAGGAATACATAACACTTCGCAAATCATATTATATCTTACCATGAAACATAGAAATGAGATGCGATATCGCGTTTTAAGAATCATAAGAACTCTATTGCTGCGATACGTAGACATCTGCAAGCGCTATTTCCTTGCAAGGAAGTGTCGCATTTACATTCAGTTGATGTGTAGATGAGGAATACATGACAGTTCGCAAATCATATTATATCTTACCATGAAACGTAAAAATGAGATGCAATATAGCGTTCTAGGAATCACAAGAACTCTATTGCTACGATACGTAGACATCTGCAAACGCTATTTCCTTGCAAGGAAGTGTCGCATTTACATTCATTTGATGTGTAGACGAGGAATACATAACACTTCGCAAATAATATTATATCTTACCATGAAACATAGAAATGAGATGCGATATCGCGTTTTAAGAAGCATTAGAACTCAACTCTACGATACGTAGACATCTGCAGACGCTACTTCCTTGCAAGGAAGTGTCGCATTTACATTCATTTGATGTGTAGACGAGGAATACATAACACTTCGCAAATCATATTATATCTTACCATGAAACATAGAAATGAGATGCGATATCGCGTTTTAAGAAGCATTAGAACTCTATTGCTACGATATGTAGACATCTGCAAACGCTACTTCCTTGCAAGGAAGTGTCGCATTTACATTCATTTGATGTGTAGACGAGGAATACATAACACTTCGCAAATCATATTATATCTTACCATGAATCATAGAAATGAGATGCGATATCGCGTTCTAAGAAGCATTAGAACTTTATTGCTACGATACCTAGACATCTGCAGACGCTATTTCCTAGCAAGGAAGTGTCGCATTTACATTCATTTGAAGTGTAGACGAGGAATACATGACACTTCGCAAATCATATAATATCTTACCATGAAACATAGAAATGAGATGCGATATCGCGTTTTAAGAATCAAAAGATCTCTATTGCTACGATACGTAGACATCTGCAAACGCTATTTCCTTGCAAGGAAGTGTCGCATTTACATTCATTTGAAGTGTAGACGAGGAATACATAACACTTCGCAAATCATATTATATCTTACCATGAAACATAGAAATGAGATGCGATATCGCGTATTAAGTAGCATTGGAACTCTATTGCTACGATACGTAGACATCTGCAAACGCTATTTCCTTGCAAGGAAGTGTCGCACTTACATTCATTTGAATCGTAGACGAGGAATGCATAACACTTCGCAATGAATATTATATCTTATCATGAAACATAGATATGAGATGCAATATCTCGTTTTAAGAAGCATTTGAACTCTATTGCTTCGATACGTAGATATCTGCAAACGCTATTTCCTTGCAAGAAAGTGTCGCATTTACATTCATTTGATGTGTAGACGAGGAATACATAACACTTCACAAATCATATTATATCTTACCATGAAACATAGAAATGAGATGCGATATCGCGTTTTAAGAAGCATTAGAACTCTACTTCTACGATACGCAGACATCTGCTAACGCTATTTCCTAGCGAGGAAGTGTCGCATTCACATTCATTTGTAGTGTAGACGAGGAATACATAACACTTCGTAAATCATATTATATCTTACCATGAAACATAGAAATGAGATGCGATATCGCGTTTTAAGAAGCATTAGAACTCTATTGCTACGATACGTAGACATCTGAAAACGCTATTTCCTTGCAAGGAAGTGTCGCATTTTCATTCATTTGAAGTGTAGGCGAGGAATACATAACACTTCGCAATGAATATTACATCTTATCATGAAACATAGAATTGAGATGCGATATCTTGTTTTAGGAAGCATTTGAACTCTATTGCTTCGATACGTAGACATCTGCGATCGCTACTACCGTGCAAGTAAGTGTCGCATTTACCTTCATTTGAATCGTAGACGAGGAATACATGACACTTCGCAAATCATATTATATCTTACCATGAAACATAGAAATGAGATGCAATACAGCGTTCTAAGAATCATAAGAACTCTATTGCTACGATACGTAGACATCTGCAAACGCTATTTCCTTGCAAGGAAGTGCCGCATTTACATTCATTTGAATCGTAGACGAGGAATGCATAGCACTTCGCAACGATAATTATATCTTATCATGAAACATAGATATGAGATGCAATATCTCGTTCTAAGAAGCATTAGAACTCTATTGCTACGATACCTAGACATCTGCAGACGCAATTTCCTAGCAAGGAAGTGTCGCATTTACTTTCATTTGAAGTGTAGACTAGGAATACATGATACTTCGCAAATCATATTATATCTTACCATGAAACATAGAAATGAGATGCGATATCGTGTTTTAAGAAGCATTTGAACTCTATTGCTACGATACGTAGACATCTGCAATCGCTATTTCCTTGCAAGGAAGTGTCGCAATTACATTCATTTGAATCGTAGACGAGGAATACATGACACTTCGCAAATCATATTATATCTTACCATGAAACGTAAAAATGAGATGCAATATAGCGTTCTAAGAATCATAAGAACTCTATTGCTACGATACGTAGACATCTGCAAACGCTATTTCCTGGCGAGGAAGTGTCGCATCCACATTCATTTGAAGTGTAGACGAGGAATACATAACACTTCGCAATGAATATTACATCTTATCATGAAACATAGATATGAGATGCAATATCTCGTTTTAAGAAGCATTTGAACTCTATTGCTTCGATACGTAGACATCTGCAAACGCTATTTCCTAGCGTGGAAGTGTCGCATTCACATTCATTTGAAGTGCAGACGAGGAATACATAACACTTCGCAAATCGTATTATATCTTACCATGAAACATAGAAATGAGGTGCGATATCGCGTTTTAAGAAGCATTAGAACTCTATTGCTACGATCCGTAGACACCTGCAAACGCTATTTCCTTGCAAGGAAGTGTCGCATTTACATTCATTTGAATCGTAGACGAGGAATGCACAACACTTCGCAATGAATATTATATCTTATCATGAAACATAGATATGAGATGCAATATCTCGTTTTAAGAAGCATTTGAACTCTATTGCTTCGATACGTAGACATCTGCAAACGCTATTTCCTTGCTAGGAAGTGTCGCATTTACATTCCTTTGAAGTGTAAACGAGGAATACATAACACTCCGCAAATCATATTATATCTTACCATGAAACATAGAAATGACAAGCGATATCGCGTTTTAAGAAGCATCAGAAATCCATTGCTACGATACGTAGACATCTGCAAACGCTATTTCCTTGCAAGAATGTGTCGCATTTACATTCATTTGAAGTGTAGACGACGGATACATAACACTTCGCAAATCATATTATATATTACCATGAAACATAGAAATGAGATGCGACATCGCGTTCTAAGAAGTATTAGAACACTACTGCTACGATAGGTAGACATTTGCAAACGCTATTTCCTTGCAAGGAAGTGTCGCATTTACATTCATTTGAAGTGTAGACGAGGAGTACATAACACTCCGCAAATCGTATTATATCTTACCATGAAACATAGAAATGAGATGCGATATCGCGTTTTAAGAAGCATTAGAACTCAACTGCTACGATACGTAGACATCTGCAAACGCTATTTCCTGGCGAGGAAGTGTCGCATCCACATTCATTTGAAGTGTAGACGACGGATACATAACACTTCGCAAATCATATTATACCTTACCATGAAACATAGAAATGAGATGCAATATCTCGTTTTAAGAAGCATTTGAACTCTATTGCTTCGATACGTAGACATCTGCAAACGCTATTTACTTGCAAGGAAGTGTCGCATTTACATTCATTTGATGTGTAGACGAGGAATACATAACACTTCGCAAATAACATTATATCTTACCATGAAACATAGAAATGAGATGCGATATCGCGTTTTAAGAAGCATTAGAACTCAACTGCTACGATACGTAGACATCTGCAAACGCTATTTCCTGGCGAGGAAGTGTCGCATCCACATTCATTTGAAGTGTAGACGAGGAATACATAACCCTTTGCAAACCATATTATATCTTACCATGAAACATAGAAATGAGATGCGATATCGCGTTTTAAGAATCATAAGAACTCTATTGCTGCGATACGTAGACATCTGCAAGCGCTATTTCCTTGCAAGGAAGTGTCGCATTTACATTCAGTTGATGTGTAGATGAGGAATACATAACACTTCGCAAATCATATTATATCTTACCATGAAACATAGAAATGAGATGCGATATCGCGTCTTAAGAAGCATTAGAACTCTATTGCTACGATATGTAGACATCTGCAAACGCTACTTCCTTGCAAGGAAGTGTCGCATTTACATTCATTTGAAGTGTAGACGAGGAATACATAACACTTCGCAAATCATATTATATCTTACCATGAAACATAGAAATGAGATGCGATATCGCGTTTTAAGAAGCATTAGAACTTTATTGCTACGATACCTAGACATCTGCAGACGCTATTTCCTAGCAAGGAAGTGTCGCATTTACATTCATTTGAAGTGTAGACGAGGAATACATGACACTTCGCAAATCATATAATATCTTACCATGAAACATAGAAATGAGATGCGATATCGCGTTTTAAGAATCAAAAGATCTCTATTGCTACGATACGTAGACATCTGCAAACGCTATTTCCTTGCAAGGAAGTGTCGCATTTACATTCATTTGAAGTGTAGACGAGGAATACATAACACTTCGCAAATCATATTATATCTTACCATGAAACATAGAAATGAGATGCGATATCGCGTATTAAGTAGCATTGGAACTTTATTGCTACGATACGTAGACATCTGCAAACGCTATTTCCTTGCAAGGAAGTGTCGCACTTACATTCATTTGAATCGTAGACGAGGAATGCATAACACTTCGCAATGAATATTATATCTTATCATGAAACATAGATATGAGATGCAATATCTCGTTTTAAGAAGCATTTGAACTCTATTGCTTCTATACGTAGACATCTGCAAACGCTATTTCCTTGCAAGAAAGTGTCGCATTTACATTCATTTGATGTGTAGACGAGAAATACATAACACTTCGCAAATCATATTATATCTTACCATGAAACATAGAAATGAGATGCAATACAGCGTTCTAAGAATCATAAGAACTCTATTGCTACGATACGTAGACATCTGCAAACGCTATTTCCTTGCAAGGAAGTGCCGCATTTACATTCATTTGAATCGTAGACGAGGAATGCATAGCACTTCGCAACGAATATTATATCTTATCATGAAACATAGATATGAGATGCAATATCTCGTTCTAAGAAGCATTAGAACTCTATTGCTACGATACCTAGACATCTGCAGACGCAATTTCCTAGCAAGGAAGTGTCGCATTTACTTTCATTTGAAGTGTAGACTAGGAATACATGATACTTCGCAAATCATATTATATCTTACCATGAAACATAGAAATGAGATGCGATATCGTGTTTTAAGAAGCATTTGAACTCTATTGCTACGATACGTAGACATCTGCAATCGCTATTTCCTTGCAAGGAAGTGTCGCAATTACATTCATTTGAATCGTAGACGAGGAATACATGACACTTCGCAAATCATATTATATCTTACCATGAAACGTAAAAATGAGATGCAATATAGCGTTCTAAGAATCATAAGAACTCTATTGCTACGATACGTAGACATCTGCAAACGCTATTTCCTGGCGAGGAAGTGTCGCATCCACATTCATTTGAAGTGTAGACGAGGAATACATAACACTTCGCAATGAATATTACATCTTATCATGAAACATAGATATGAGATGCAATATCTCGTTTTAAGAAGCATTTGAACTCTATTGCTTCGATACGTAGACATCTGCAAACGCTATTTCCTAGCGTGGAAGTGTCGCATTCACATTCATTTGAAGTGCAGACGAGGAATACATAACACTTCGCAAATCGTATTATATCTTACCATGAAACATAGAAATGAGGTGCGATATCGCGTTTTAAGAAGCATTAGAACTCTATTGCTACGATCCGTAGACACCTGCAAACGCTATTTCCTTGCAAGGAAGTGTCGCATTTACATTCATTTGAATCGTAGACGAGGAATGCACAACACTTCGCAATGAATATTATATCTTATCATGAAACATAGATATGAGATGCAATATCTCGTTTTAAGAAGCATTTGAACTCTATTGCTTCGATACGTAGACATCTGCAAACGCTATTTCCTTGCTAGGAAGTGTCGCATTTACATTCCTTTGAAGTGTAAACGAGGAATACATAACACTCCGCAAATCATATTATATCTTACCATGAAACATAGAAATGACAAGCGATATCGCGTTTTAAGAAGCATCAGAAATCCATTGCTACGATACGTAGACATCTGCAAACGCTATTTCCTTGCAAGAATGTGTCGCATTTACATTCATTTGAAGTGTAGACGACGGATACATAACACTTCGCAAATCATATTATATATTACCATGAAACATAGAAATGAGATGCGACATCGCGTTCTAAGAAGTATTAGAACACTACTGCTACGATAGGTAGACATTTGCAAACGCTATTTCCTTGCAAGGAAGTGTCGCATTTACATTCATTTGAAGTGTAGACGAGGAGTACATAACACTCCGCAAATCGTATTATATCTTACCATGAAACATAGAAATGAGATGCGATATCGCGTTTTAAGAAGCATTAGAACTCAACTGCTACGATACGTAGACATCTGCAAACGCTATTTCCTGGCGAGGAAGTGTCGCATCCACATTCATTTGAAGTGTAGACGACGGATACATAACACTTCGCAAATCATATTATACCTTACCATGAAACATAGAAATGAGATGCAATATCTCGTTTTAAGAAGCATTTGAACTCTATTGCTTCGATACGTAGACATCTGCAAACGCTATTTACTTGCAAGGAAGTGTCGCATTTACATTCATTTGATGTGTAGACGAGGAATACATAACACTTCGCAAATAACATTATATCTTACCATGAAACATAGAAATGAGATGCGATATCGCGTTTTAAGAAGCATTAGAACTCAACTGCTACGATACGTAGACATCTGCAAACGCTATTTCCTGGCGAGGAAGTGTCGCATCCACATTCATTTGAAGTGTAGACGAGGAATACATAACCCTTTGCAAACCATATTATATCTTACCATGAAACATAGAAATGAGATGCGATATCGCGTTTTAAGAATCATAAGAACTCTATTGCTGCGATACGTAGACATCTGCAAGCGCTATTTCCTTGCAAGGAAGTGTCGCATTTACATTCAGTTGATGTGTAGATGAGGAATACATAACACTTCGCAAATCATATTATATCTTACCATGAAACATAGAAATGAGATGCGATATCGCGTCTTAAGAAGCATTAGAACTCTATTGCTACGATATGTAGACATCTGCAAACGCTACTTCCTTGCAAGGAAGTGTCGCATTTACATTCATTTGAAGTGTAGACGAGGAATACATAACACTTCGCAAATCATATTATATCTTACCATGAAACATAGAAATGAGATGCGATATCGCGTTTTAAGAAGCATTAGAACTTTATTGCTACGATACCTAGACATCTGCAGACGCTATTTCCTAGCAAGGAAGTGTCGCATTTACATTCATTTGAAGTGTAGACGAGGAATACATGACACTTCGCAAATCATATAATATCTTACCATGAAACATAGAAATGAGATGCGATATCGCGTTTTAAGAATCAAAAGATCTCTATTGCTACGATACGTAGACATCTGCAAACGCTATTTCCTTGCAAGGAAGTGTCGCATTTACATTCATTTGAAGTGTAGACGAGGAATACATAACACTTCGCAAATCATATTATATCTTACCATGAAACATAGAAATGAGATGCGATATCGCGTATTAAGTAGCATTGGAACTTTATTGCTACGATACGTAGACATCTGCAAACGCTATTTCCTTGCAAGGAAGTGTCGCACTTACATTCATTTGAATCGTAGACGAGGAATGCATAACACTTCGCAATGAATATTATATCTTATCATGAAACATAGATATGAGATGCAATATCTCGTTTTAAGAAGCATTTGAACTCTATTGCTTCTATACGTAGACATCTGCAAACGCTATTTCCTTGCAAGAAAGTGTCGCATTTACATTCATTTGATGTGTAGACGAGAAATACATAACACTTCGCAAATCATATTATATCTTACCATGAAACATAGAAATGAGATGCGATATCGCGTTTTAAGAAGCATTAGAACTCTACTGCTACGATACGCAGACATCTGCTAACGCTATTTCCTAGCGAGGAAGTGTCGCATTCACATTCATTTGTAGTGTAGACGAGGAATACATAACACTTCGTAAATCATATTATATCTTACCATGAAACATAGAAATGAGATGCGATATCGCGTTTTAAGAAGCATTAGAACTCTATTGCTACGATACGTAGACATCTGAAAACGCTATTTCCTTGCAAGGAAGTGTAGCATTTTCATTCAATTGAATCGTAGACGAGGAATGCATAACACTTAGCAATGAATATTATATCTTATCATGAAACATAGATATGAGATGCAATATCTCGTTTTAAGAAGCATTAGAACTCTATTGCTACGATACGTAGACATCTGCAAACGCTATTTCCTTGCAAGGAAGTGTCGCATTTAAATTTATTTGATGTGTAGACGAGGAATACATAACACTTCGCAAATCATATTATATCTTACCATGAAACATAGAAATGAGATGCGATATCGCGTTTTAAGAAGCATTAGAAATCTATTGCTACGATACGTAGACATCTGCAAACGCTATTTCCTTGCAAGGAAGTGCCGCATTTACATTCATTTGAATCGTAGACGAGGAATACATGACACTTCGCAAATCATATTATATCTTACCATGAAACGTAAAAATGAGATGCAATATAGCGTTCTAGGAATCATAAGAACTCTATTGCTACGACACGTAGACGAGTAAAGTGTAGACGAGGAATACATAACACTTCGCAAATCGTATTACATCTTACCATGAAACATAGAAATGAGATGCGATATCGCGTTTTAAGAAGCATCAGAAATCCATTGCTACGATACGTAGACATCTGCAAACGCTATTTCCTTGAAAGAAAGTGTCGCATTTACATTCATTTGAAGTGTAGACGACGGATACATAACACTTCGCAAATCATATTATACCTTACCATGAAACATAGAAATGAGATGCGATAACGCGTTTTAAGAATCATAAGAACTCTATTGCTACGATACGTAGACATCTGCAAACGCTATTTCCTTGCAAGGAAGTCTCGCATTTACATTCATTTGATGTGTAGACGAAGAATACATAACACTTCGCAAATCATATTATATCTTACCATGAAACATAGAAATGAGATGCGATATCGCGTTTTAAGAAGCATTAGAACTCAACTGCTACGATACGTAGACATCTGCAAACGCTATTTCCTGGCGAGGAAGTGTCGCATCCACATTCAATTGAAGTGTAGACGAGGAATGCATAACACTTCGCAATGAATATAACATCTTATCATGAAACATAGATATGAGATGCAATATCTCGTTTTAAGAAGCATTTGAACTCTATTGCTTCGATACGTAGACATCTGCAAACGCTATTTCCTAGCGAGGAAGTGTCGCATTCATATTCATTTGAAGTGCAGACGAGGAATACATAACACTTCGCAAATCGTATTATATCTTACCATGAAACATAGAAATGAGGTGCGATATCGCGTTTTAAGAAGCATTAGAACTCTATTGCTACGATCCGTAGACAGCTGCAAACGCTATTTCCTTGCAAGGAAGAGTCGCATTTACATTCATTTGAATCGTAGACGAGGAATGCACAACACTTCGCAATGAATATTATATCTTATCATGAAACATAAATATGAGATGCAATATCTCGTTTTAAGAAGCATTTGAACTCTATTGCTTCGATACGTAGACATCTGCAAACGCTATTTCCTTGCTAGGATGTGTCGCATTTACATTCCTTTGAAGTGTAAACGAGGAATACATAACACTCCGCAAATCATATTATATCTTACCATGAAACATAGAAATGACAAGCGATATCGCGTTTTAAGAAGCATCAGAAATCCATTGCTACGATACGTAGACATCTGCAAACGCTATTTCCTTGCAAGAAAGTGTCGCATTTACATTCATTTGAAGTGTAGACGACGGATACATAACACTTCGCAACTCATATTATATATTACCATGAAACATAGAAATGAGATGCGACATCGCGTTCTAAGAAGTATTAGAACACTACTGCTACGATAGGTAGACATTTGCAAACGCTATTTCCTTGCGAGGAAGTGCCGCATTTACATTCATTTGAATCGTAGACGAGGAATACACGACACTTCGCAAATCATATTATATCTTACCATGAAACGTAAAAATGAGATGCAATATAGCGTTCTAGGAATCATAAGAACTCTATTGCTACGACACGTAGACGAGTAAAGTGTAGACGAGGAATACATAACACTTCGCAAATCGTATTACATCTTACCATGAAACATAGAAATGAGTTGCGATATCCCGTTTTAAGAAGCATCAGAAATCCATTGCTACGATACGTAGACATCTGCAAACACTATTTCCTTAAAAGAAAGTGTCGCATTTACATTCATTTGAAGTGTAGACGACGGATACATAACACTTCGCAAATCATATTATACCTTACCATGAAACATAGAAATGAGATGCGATATCGCGTTTTAAGAGTCATAAGAACTCTATTGCAACGATACGTAGACATCTGCAAACGCTATTTCCTTGCAAGGAAGTGTCGCATTTACATTCATTTGATGTGTAGACGAGGAATACATAACACTCCGCAAATCATATTATATCTTACCATGAAACATAGAAATGACAAGCGATATCGCGTTTTAAGAAGCATCAGAAATCCATTGCTACGATACGTAGACATCTGCAAACGCTATTTCCTTGCAAGGAAGTGTCGCATTTACATTCATTTGAATCGTAGACGAGGAATGCATAACACTTCGCAAATCATATTATATCTTACCATGAAACGTAAAAATGAGATGCAATATAGCGTTCTAAGAATCATAAGAACTCTATTGCTACGACACGTAGACGAGTAAAGTGTAGACGAGGAATACATAACACTTCGCAAATCGTTTTACATCTTACCATGAAACACAGAAATGAGATGCGATATCGCGTTTTAAGAAGCATCAGAAATCCATTGCTACGATACGTAGACATCCGCAAACACTATTTCCTTAAAAGAAAGTGTCGCATTTACATTCATTTGAAGTGTAGACGACGGATACATAACACTTCGCAAATCATATTATACCTTACCATGAAACATAGAAATGAGATGCGATATCGCGTTTTAAGAGTCATAAGAACTCTATTGCAACGATACGTAGACATCTGCAAACGCTATTTCCTTGCAAGGAAGTGTCGCATTTACATTCATTTGATGTGTAGACGAGGAATACATAACACTTCGCAAATCATATTATATCTTACCATGAAACATAGAAATGAGATGCGATATCGCGTTTTAAGAAGCATTAGAACTCAACTGCTACGATACGTAGACATCTGCAAACGCTATTTCCTGGCGAGGAAGTGTCGCATCCACATTCATTTGAAGTGTAGACGAGGAATACATAACACTTCGCAATGAATATTATATCTTATCATGAAACATAGATATGAGATGCAATATCTCGTTTTAAGAAGCATTTGAACTCTATTGCTTCGATACGTAGACATCTGCAAACGCTATTTCCTTGCAAGGAAGTGTCGCATTTACATTCATTTGATGTGTAGACGAGGAATACATAACACTTCGCAAATAATATTATATCTTACCATGAAACATAGAAATGAGATGCGATATCGCGTTTTAAGAAGCATTAGAAATCTATTGCTACGATACGTAGACATCTGCAAACGCTATTTCCTTGCAAGCAAATGTCGCATTTTCATTCATTTGAATCGTAGACGAGGAATGCATAACACTTCGCAATGAATATTATATCTTATCATGAAACATAGATATGAGATGCAATATCTCGTTTTAAGAAGCATTTGAACTCTATTGCTTCGATACGTAGACATCTGCAAACGCTATTTCCTCGCAAGAAAGTGTCGCATTTACATTCATTTGATGTGTAGACGAGGAATACATAACACTTCGCAAATCATATTATATCTTACCATGAAACATAGAAATGAGATGCGATATCGCGTTTTAAGAAGCATTAGAACTCTACTGCTACGATACGCAGACATCTGCAAACGCTATTTCCAAGCGAGGAAGTGTCGCATTCACATTCATTTGAATTGTAGACGAGGAATACATAACACTTCGCAAATCATATTATATCTTACCATGAAACATAGAAATGGGATGTGATATCGCGTTTTAAGAAGCATTAGAACTCTATTGCTACGATACGTAGACATCTGCAAACGCTATTTCCTTGCAAGGAAGTGTCGCATTTTCATTCATTTGAATCGTAGACGAGGAATGCATAACACTTCGCAATGAATATTATATCTTATCATGAAACATAGATATGAGATGCAATATCTCGTTTTAAGAAGCATCAGAAATCCAATGCTACGATACGTAGACATCTGCAAACGCTATTTCCTTGCAAGAAAGTGTTGCATTTACATTCATTTGAAGTGTAGACGAGGAATACATAACACTTCGCAAATCATATTATATCTTACCATGAAACATAGAAATGAGATGCGATATCGCGTTTTAAGAAGCATTAGAACTCTATTGCTACGATACGTAGACATCTGCAAATGCTATTTCCTTGCAAGGAAGTGTCGCATTTACATTCATTTGAATCGTAGACGAGGAATGCATAACACTTCGCAATGAATATTATATCTTATCATGAAACATAGGTATGAGATGCAATATCTCGTTTTAAGAAGCATTTGAACTCTATTGCTTCGATACGTAGATATCTGCAATCGCTATTTCCTTGCAAGAAAGTGTCGCATTTACATTCATTTGATGTGTAGACGAGGAATACATAACACTTCGCAAATCATATTATATCTTACCATGAAACATAGAAATGAGATGCGATATCGCGTTTTAAGAAGCATTAGAACTCTATTGCTACGATACGTAGACATCTGCAAACGCTATTTCCTTGCAAGGAAGTGTCGCATTTTCATTCATTTGAATCGTAGACGAGGAATGCATAACACTTCGCAATGAATATTATATCTTATCATGAAACATAGATATGAGATGCAATATCTCGTTTTAAGAAGCATTTGAACTCTATTGCTTCGATACGTAGACATCTGCAAACGCTATTTCCTCGCAAGAAAGTGTCGCAGTTACATTCATTTGATATGTAGACGAGGAATACATAACACTTCGCAAATCATATTATATCTTACCATGAAACATAGAAATGAGATGCGATATCGCGTTTTAAGAAGCATTAGAACTCTATTGCTACGATACGTAGACATCTGCAAACGCTATTTCCTTGCAAGGAAGTGCCGCATTTACATTCATTTGAAGTGTAGACGAGGAATACATGACACTTCGCAAATCATATTATATCTTATTATGAAACATAGAAATGAGATGCGATATCGCGTTTTAAGAAGCATTAGAACACTCTTGCTACGATAGGTAGACATTTGCAAACGCTATTTCCTTGCAAGGAAGTGTCGCATTTATATTCAGTTGATGTGTAGACGAGGAATACATAACACTTCGCAAATCATATTATATCTTACCATGAAATATAGAAATGAGATGCGATATCGCGTTTTAAGAATCATAAGAACTCTATTGCTACGATACGTAGACATCTGCAAACGCTATTTCCTTGCAAGGAAGTGTCGCATTTACATTCATTTGAAGTGTAGACGAGGAATACATAACACTTCGCAAATCATATTATATCTTACCATGAAACATAGAAATGAGATGCGATATCGCGTTTTAAGAAGCATTAGAACTCTATTGCTACGATACCTAGACATCTGCAGACGCTATTTCCTAGCAAGGAAGTGTCGCATTTACATTCATTTGAAGTGTAGACGAGGAATACATGACACTTCGCAAATCATATAATATCTTACCATGAAACATAGAAATGAGATGCGATATCGCGTTTTAAGAATCAAAAGATCTCTATTGCTACGATACGTAGACATCTGCAAACGCTATTTCCTTGCAAGAAAGTGTCGCATTTACATTCATTTGAAGTGTAGACGAGGAACACATAACACGTCGCAAATCATATTATATCTTACCATGAAACATAGAAATGAGATGCGATATCGCGTTTTAAGAAGCATTAGAACTCTATTGCTACGATACGTAGACATCTGCAAACGCTATTTCCTTGCAAGGAAGTGTCGCATTTACATTCATTTGAATCGTAGACGAGGAATGCATAACACTTCGCAATGAATATTATATCTTATCATGAAACATAGATATGAGATGCAATATCTCGTTATAAGAAGCATTTGAACTCTATTGCTTCGATACGTAGACATCTGCAAACGCTATTTCCTTGCAAGAAAGTGTCGCATTTACATTCATTTGATGTGTAGACGAGGAATACATAACACTTCGCGAATCATATTATATCTTACCATGAAACATAGAAATGAGATGCGATATCGCGTTTTAAGAAGCATTAGAACTCTATTGCTACGATACGTAGACATCTGCAAACGCTATTTCCTTGCAAGGAAGTGTCGCATTTTCATTCATTTGAATCGTAGACGAGGAATGCATAACACTTCGCAATGAATATTATATCTTATCATGAAACATAGATATGAGATGCAATATCTCGTTTTAAGAAGCATTTGAACTCTATTGCTTCGATACGTAGACATCTGCAAACGCTATTTCCTTGCAAGAAAGTGTCGCATTTACATTCATTTGAAGTGTAGACGAGGAATACATAACAGTTCGAAAATCATATTATATCTTACCATGAAACATAGAAATGAGATGCGATATCGCGTTTTAAGAAGCATTAGAACACCATTGCTACGATAGGTAGACATGTGCAAACGCTATTTCCTTGCAAGGAAGTGTCGCATTTACATTCATTTGAAGTGTAGACGAGGAATACATAACACTTCGCAAATCATATTATATCTTACCATGAAACATAGAAATGAGATGCGATATCGCGTTTTAAGAAGCATTAGAACTCTATTGCTACGATACCTAGACATCTGCAGACGCTATTTCCTAGCAAGGAAGTGTCGCATTTACATTCATTTGAAGTGTAGACGAAGAATAGATATCACTTCGCAAATCATATTATACCTTACCATGAAACATAGAAATGAGATGCGATATCGCCTATTAAGAAGCATTAGAAATCCATTGCTACGATACGTAGACATCTGCAAACGCTATTTCCTTGCAAGGAAGTGTCGCATTTACATTCATTTGATGTGTAGACGAGGAATACATAACACTTCGCAAATAATATTATATCTTACCATGAAACATAGAAATGAGATGCGATATCGCGTTTTAAGAATCATAAGAACTCTATTGCTACGATACGTAGACATCTGCAAACGCCATTTCCTTGCAAAGAAGTGTCGCATTTACATTCATTTGAAGTGTAGACGAGGAATACATAACACTTCGCAAATCATATTATATCTTACCATGAAACATAGAAATGAGATGCGATATCGCCTTTTAAGAAGCATTAGAAATCCATTGCTACGATACGTAGACATCTGCAAACGCTATTTCCTTGCAAGGAAGTGTCGCATTTACATTCATTTGAAGTGTAGACGAGGAATACATGACACTTCGCAAATCATATTATATCTTACCATGAAACATAGAAATGAGATGCGATATCGCGTTTTAAGAATCATAAGAACTCTATTGCTACGATACGTAGACATCTGCAAACGCTATTTCCTTGCAAGGAAGTGTCGCATTTTCATTCATTTGAATCGTAGACGAGGAATGCATAACACTTCGCAATGAATATTATATCTTATCATGAAACATAGGTATGAGATGCAATATCTCGTTTTAAGAAGCATTTGAACTCTATTGCTTCGATACGTAGATATCTGCAATCGCTATTTCCTTGCTAGAAAGTGTCGCATTTACATTCATTTGATGTGTAGACGAGGAATACATAACACTTCGCAAATCATATTATATCTTACCATGAAACATAGAATTGAGGTGCGATATCGCGTTTTAAGAAGCATTAGAACTCTATTGCTACGATACGTAGACATCTGCAAACGCTATTTCCTTGCAAGGAAGTGTCGCATTTTCATTCATTTGAATCGTAGACGAGGAATGCATAACACTTCGCAATGAATATTATATCTTATCATGAAGCATAGATATGAGATGCAATATCTCGTTTTAAGAAGCATTTGAACTCTATTGCTTCGATACGTAGACATCTGCAAACGCTATTTCCTCGCAAGAAAGTGTCGCATTTACATTCATTTGATATGTAGACGAGGAATACATAACACTTCGCAAATCATATTATATCTTACCATGAAACATAGAAATGAGATGCGATATCGCGTTTTAAGAAGCATTAGAACTCTATTGCTACGATACGTAGACATCTGCAAACGCTATTTCCTTGCAAGGAAGTGTGGCATTTACATTCATTTGAAGTGTAGACGAGGAATACATGACACTTCGCAAATCATATTATATCTTATTATGAAACATAGAAATGAGATGCGATATCGCGTTTTAAGAAGCATTAGAACACTATTGCTACGATAGGTAGACATTTGCAAACGCTATTTCCTTGCAAGGAAGTGTCGCATTTATATTCAGTTGATGTGTAGACGAGGAATACATAACACTTCAAAAATCATATTATATCTTACCATGAAATATAGAAATGAGATGCGATATCGCGTTTTAAGAATCATAAGAACTCTATTGCTACGATACGTAGACATCTGCAAACGCTATTTCCTTGCAAGGAAGTGTCGCATTTACATTCATTTGAAGTGTAGACGAGGAATACATAACACTTCGCAAATCATATTATATCTTACCATGAAACATAGAAATGAGATGCGATATCGCGTTTTAAGAAGCATTAGAACTCTATTGCTACGATACCTAGACATCTGCAGACGCTATTTCCTAGCAAGGAAGTGTCGCATTTACATTCATTTGAAGTGTAGACGAGGAATACATGACACTTCGCAAATCATATAATATCTTACCATGAAACATAGAAATGAGATGCGATATCGCGTTTTAAGAATCAAAAGATCTCTATTGCTACGATACGTAGACATCTGCAAACGCTATTTCCTTGCAAGAAAGTGTCGCATTTACATTCATTTGAAGTGTAGACGAGGAACACATAACACTTCGCAAATCATATTATATCTTACCATGAAACATAGAAATGAGATGCGATATCGCGTTTTAAGAAGCATTAGAACTCTATTGCTACGATACGTAGACATCTGCAAACGCTATTTCCTTGCAAGGAAGTGTCGCATTTACATTCATTTGAATCGTAGACGAGGAATGCATAACACTTCGCAATGAATATTATATCTTATCATGAAACATAGATATGAGATGCAATATCTCGTTATAAGAAGCATTTGAACTCTATTGCTTCGATACGTAGACATCTGCAAACGCTATTTCCTTGCAAGAAAGTGTCGCATTTACATTCATTTGATGTGTAGACGAGGAATACATAACACTTCGCGAATCATATTATATCTTACCATGAAACATAGAAATGAGATGCGATATCGCGTTTTAAGAAGCATTAGAACTCTATTGCTACGATACGTAGACATCTGCAATCGCTATTTCCTTGCAAGGAAGTGTCGCATTTTCATTCATTTGAATCGTAGACGAGGAAAGCATAACACTTCGCAATGAATATTATATCTTATCATGAAACATAGATACGAGATGCAATATCTCGTTTTAAGAAGCATTTGAACTCTATTGCTTCGATACGTAGACATCTGCAAACGCTATTTCCTTGCAAGAAAGTGTCGCATTTACATTCATTTGAAGTGTAGACGAGGAATACATAACAGTTCGAAAATCATATTATATCTTACCATGAAACATAGAAATGAGATGCGATATCGCGTTTTAAGAAGCATTAGAACACTATTGCTACGATAGGTAGACATGTGCAACGCTATTTCCTTGCAAGGAAGTGTCGCATTTACATTCATTTGAAGTGTAGAGGCGGAATACATAACACTTCGTAAATCATATTATATCTTACCATGAAACATAGAAATGAGATGCGATATCGCGTTTTAAGAATCATAAGAACTCTATTGCTACGATACGTAGACATCTGAAAACGCTATTTCCTTGCAAAGAAGTGTCGCATTTACATTCATTTGAAGTGTAGACGAGGAATACATGACACTTCGCAAATCATATTATATCTTACCATGAAACATAGAAATGAGATGCGATATCGCGTTTTGAGAAGCATTAGAACACTATTGCTACGATAGGTAGACATTTGCAAACGCTATTTCCTTGCAAGGAAGTGTCGCATTTACATTCAGTTGATGTGTAGGCGAGGAATACATAACACTTCGCAAATCATATTATATCTTACCATGAAACATAGAAATGAGATGCGATATCGAGTTTTAAGAAGCGTTAGAACTCTATTGCTACGATACGTAGACATCTGCAAACGCTATTTCCTTGCAAGGAAGTGTCGCATTTACATTCATTTGAAGTGTAGACGAGGAATACATGACACTTCGCAAATCATATTATATCTTACCATGAAACATAGAAATGAGATGCGATATCGCGTTTTGAGAAGCATTAGAACACTATTGCTACGATAGGTAGACATGTGCAAACGCTATTTCCTTGCAAGGAAGTGTCGCATTTACATTCATTTGAAGTGTAGACGAGGAATACATAACACTTCGCAAATCATATTATATCTTACCATGAAACATAGAAATGAGATGCGATATCGCGTTTTAAGAAGCATTAGAACTCTATTGCTACGATACCTAGACATCTGCAGACGCTATTTCCTAGCAAGGAAGTGTCGCATTTACATTCATTTGAAGCGTAGACGAAGAATAGATAACACTTCGCAAATCATATTATACCTTACCATGAAACATAGAAATGAGATGCGATATCGCCTTTTAAGAAGCATTAGAAATCAATTGCTACGATACGTAGACATCTGCAAACGCTATTTCCTTGCAAGGAAGTGTCGCATTTACATTCATTTGATGTGTAGACGAGGAATACATAACACTTCGCAAATAATATTATATCTTACCATGAAACATAGAAATGAGATGCGATATCGCGTTTTAAGAATCATAAGAACTCTATTGCTACGATACGTAGACATCTGCAAGCGCTATTTCCTTGCAAGGAAGTGTCGCATTTACATTCAGTTGATGTGTAGACGAGGAATACATAACATTTCGCAAATCATATTATATCTTACCATGAAACATAGAAATGAGATGCGATATCGCGTTTTAAGAAGCATTAGTACCCTATTGCTACGATACGTAGACATCTGCAAACGCTATTTCCTTGCAAGGAAGTGTCGCATTTACATTCATTTGAAGTGTAGACGAGGAATACATGACACTTCGCAAATCATATTATATCTTATCATGAAACATAGAAATGAGATGGGATATCGCGTTTTAAGAAGCATTAGAACACTATTGCTACGATAGGTAGACATTTGCAAACGCTATTTCCTTGCAAGGAAGTGTCGCATTTACATTCATTTGATGTGTAGACGAGGAATACATAACACTTCGCAAATCATATTATATCTTACCATGAAACATAGAAATGAGATGCGATATCGCGTTTTAAGAAGCATTAGAACTCTATTGCTACGATACGTAGACATCTGCAAACGCTATTTCCTTGCAAGGAAGTGTCGCATTTACATTCATTTGAAGTGTAGACGAGGAATACATAACACTTCGCAAATCATATTATATCTTACCATGAAACATAGAAATGAGATGCGATATCGCGTTTTAAGTATCATAAGAACTCTATTGCTACGATACGTAGACATCTGCAAACGCTATTTCCTTGCAAGGAAGTGTCGCATTTACATTCATTTGAATCGTAGACGAGGAATGCATAACACTTCGCAATGAATATTATATCTTATCATGAAACATAGATATGAGATGCAATATCTCGTTTTAAGAAGCATTTGAACTCTATTGCTTCGATACGTAGACATCTGCAAACGCTATTTCCTTGCAAGGAAGTGTCGCATTTACATTCATTTGATATGTAGACGAGGAATACATAACACTTCGCAAATAATATTATATCTTACCATGAAACATAGAAATGAGATGCGATATCGCGTTTTAAGAATCATAAGAACTCTATTGCTACGATACGTAGACATCTGAAAACGCTATTTCCTTGCAAAGAAGTGTCGCATTTACATTCATTTGAAGTGTAGACGAGGAATACATGACACTTCGCAAATCATATTATATCTTACCATGAAACATAGAAATGAGATGCGATATCGCGTTTTGAGAAGCATTAGAACACTATTGCTACGATAGGTAGACATTTGCAAACGCTATTTCCTTGCAAGGAAGTGTCGCATTTACATTCAGTTGATGTGTAGGCGAGGAATACATAACACTTCGCAAATCATATTATATCTTACCATGAAACATAGAAATGAGATGCGATATCGAGTTTTAAGAAGCGTTAGAACTCTATTGCTACGATACGTAGACATCTGCAAACGCTATTTCCTTGCAAGGAAGTGTCGCATTTACATTCATTTGAAGTGTAGACGAGGAATACATGACACTTCGCAAATCATATTATATCTTACCATGAAACATAGAAATGAGATGCGATATCGCGTTTTGAGAAGCATTAGAACACTATTGCTACGATAGGTAGACATGTGCAAACGCTATTTCCTTGCAAGGAAGTGTCGCATTTACATTCATTTGAAGTGTAGACGAGGAATACATAACACTTCGCAAATCATATTATATCTTACCATGAAACATAGAAATGAGATGCGATATCGCGTTTTAAGAAG
Source organism: Xylocopa sonorina (assembly GCF_050948175.1). NCBI lineage: Eukaryota > Metazoa > Arthropoda > Insecta > Hymenoptera > Apidae > Xylocopa > Xylocopa sonorina. The sequence goes on from NW_027490356.1 coordinate 491,361, forward strand.
CATTAGAATTCTATTGCTACGATACCTAGACATCTGCAGACGCTATTTCCTAGCAAGGAAGTGTCGCATTTACATTCATTTGAAGCGTAGACGAAGAATAGATAACACTTCGCAAATCATATTATACCTTACCATGAAACATAGAAATGAGATGCGATATCGCCTTTTAAGAAGCATTAGAAATCCATTGCTACGATACGTAGACATCTGCAAACGCTATTTCCTTGCAAGGAAGTGTCGCATTTACATTCATTTGATGTGTAGACGAGGAATACATAACACTTCGCAAATAATATTATATCTTACCATGAAACATAGAAATGAGATGCGATATCGCGTTTTAAGAATCATAAGAACTCTATTGCTACGATACGTAGACATCTGCAAGCGCTATTTCCCTTGCAAGGAAGTGTCGCATTTACATTCAGTTGATGTGTAGACGAGGAATACATAACATTTCGCAAATCATATTATATCTTACCATGAAACATAGAAATGAGATGCGATATCGCGTTTTAAGAAGCATTAGTACCCTATTGCTACGATACGTAGAAATCTGCAAACGCTATTTCCTTGCAAGGAAGTGTCGCATTTACATTCATTTGAAGTGTAGACGAGGAATACATGACACTTCGCAAATCATATTATATCTTATCATGAAACATAGAAATGAGATGGGATATCGCGTTTTAAGAAGCATTAGAACACTATTGCTACGATAGGTAGACATTTGCAAACGCTATTTCCTTGCAAGGAAGTGTCGCATTTACATTCATTTGATGTGTAGACGAGGAATACATAACACTTCGCAAATCATATTATATCTTACCATGAAACATAGAAATGAGATGCGATATCGCGTTTTAAGAAGCATTAGAACTCTATTGCTACGATACGTAGACATCTGCAAACGCTATTTCCTTGCAAGGAAGTGTCGCATTTACATTCATTTGAAGTGTAGACGAGGAATACATGACACTTCGCAAATCATATTATATCTTACCATGAAACATAGAAATGAGATGCGATATCGCGTTTTAAGAAGCATCAGAACACTATTGCTACGATAGGTAGACATGTGCAAACGCTATTTCCTTGCAAGGAAGTGTCGCATTTACATTCAGTCGATGTGTAGACGTGGAATACATAACACTCCGCAAATGATATTATATCTTACCATGAAACATAGAAATGAGATGCGATATCGCGTTTTAAGAATCATAAGAACTCTATTGCAGCGATACGTAGACATCTGCAAACGCTATTTCCTTGCAAAGAAGTGTCGCATTTACA